>NC_051863.1:150593968-150831427 GCF_015732765.1 Culex quinquefasciatus | reverse complement strand
ACAGGTCAAAAGATAGGGAATTTCATGGACTATAAGCTTCATGGTATTAACTTTGGCCAATCGCAGTTTTTCTCATAGTTTGACGATTTTCTAGAGCAAACATTTTACAACGTTAGTTTTTGCCCTGTAGGCCGCCATAGCGGCATTTTTTGGTCTCAATTTTGTCATATTCGGAATCCTCGGACAATTTCACGTAAGTTAGAAGTATTGGAGTTGTAATATTTCTTTAAAAATAATTAAATAAAACATTTTTGAAAAAAGAAAAAGATCTTATTAACCCTATGACCAATACGTCAAATGCTGTATCAAGTAGGCGAAAACCTGTTTTACCCCCAATCCAACAAATTGTTAAAAAATATTTTAATTCATTCTAAACGGCAATTTTTCCAATCAAATTTACAACTCCAATACTTCTAACTTACGTGAAATTGTCCGAGGATTCCGAATATGACAAAATTGAGACCAAAAAGTGCCGTCTTCTTGGTCTACAGGGCAAAAACTAACGTTGTAAAATGTTTGTTCTAGAAAAACCGTAAAACTATGAGAAAAACTGCGATTGGCCAAAAAGTTAGTACCGTAGGCTTATAGTCCATGAAATTCCCTAACTTTTGACCTTTGGGAGTATGGGTGTTGGAGGCTGTTGGAAAAAGTTATTAAGATTTTAAAAAAATCCATTTTTAACAGTAATTTGCAAAAGCTATGAGAAAAAGTAAAACCAATGCTGGATGTCTATAGCACATTTTGAAGGGCTTCAAAAGACCATTCGAATGCATCTAAGAGTGTTGGAATTGATGAAGTTTTACGGAAATGCGAGCAATTTTAATATTTTTCATGTTTTTTGGACCTCAAACTTCAATGCCCGTTTTACCCCACTTCCCTTTGTCGTAGAGAGCTCATATTTGGCATGAGTTCATCTCATGTATAGACAAACAAACGCTGAAAGTTTCATCCAAATCGGAGCACCTCGATACGACCTCTAGAACAAACCGAGCAGAATCTACAAATACTGCCTCTTAAAAATGTTTACGGTAGTCTAACTTGTACGTGCGTCAAACGCATCCTGACCTAAAATCCCTTTGCCCTTTGTCGCACTTACATCAATTTTCATGGAGTGACAAGATAGCACGACAGGATTGAAACTTCTTTTATATGTAGAGTGACAAAAATTTTCGGAGCTTTTTTGGTTTTCATTGAATATCTCAGGATTGAAATCGAATTTTGAGGATCTGTGAAGGTCAACAGATGAGGCATTGGAGCTGCACAAAATGGCGTTCTTAACTCAATTTGGCCCAAAATGCACGTACGACAAGTTAGCACGATGGCGACGAAATGCCGATTCGGTCCTAACCAGGTCCCTGTACCAAAAAAGGAACTGATAAAAATAATTTGATGAAAAAAAAGTTTCTTTTCCAATGATTCATTTAAAAAAGTTCAATCAAAAGTTTTTTCAACTAAGTTTATTAACTTTTTATTAAATTTATTCAATATTTTTGTTCATGTAAACATACAATTGCAAGTTTGATCAAAACTCAAGCAAACATGATTAATTTCATAATAATATCAATGTTTGTTGCCTCCAAAACCAATTTCGAAACAGATGCATACGTATTACAAATTTACTACGAAAATTGTTCTACTCAAAATGCCTATGAGTCTGAAGATATTTTTGATTTCCGTTTCAATGACACTTAAAACTTGCAACCTAAAAAAAAAATTGCTGCTCTCAGTGTAAAATTATCCATGAATCTGATGATTCGAACGCATTTTTATTGAGAAAAACATGACACTGAACGTATTCAAATAGTCCAATTTATCAATCTTTTAATATAAGAGTTAACTATCGTTTCACATTTTTCAAAATTGGCTGAAAACTACTTCTTGAGCTTCAATGTGTTCAATTCTCAACCAAGCTCAGTTTAATTCTATTCGTTTGTTTGTTTTTTTTAACAAATTTTCAATTATTTATCAATGTTACCCCGGTTTACAGTACATTTCTAATGAACATCACCTGTTTGCAACTCTTGGCTGTTGTTTTGGTATGAAAATATTTAGCCTTACTTTAAAAGTTGTTGAAAATGTGCATGAATTGGGCCAGTAATTTTTCGCTTTGAAATTTGACCAATATTGTGAAATTTCGTGCATTTTTAAAAATTTAGGAAATTTGAAATTTTGATATCACGCTCTAGTTGCAGTTCAGATTTTTTTTTTGAAATTTGAAGCCGAGTTTTTTTAATCATAAATGTTTTGCCAATTTTTGATTTCTGAAATACCAACGAATCCGCTTTGAAGCGAAACTTAGTTTTCAAATTTATGCTGAAATATGTGTTAAATTTGAAAAAGAGATAATGCTATTACAGAGCAACATTCAAATAACTGTTTTTGGTGTTGCCTGCAAAAACATTCATTTTGCATCAATTTTATATTTCAATCGGACTATGATTCAACATCTCAAGGTTCCTACTCTGCAAACACTGATGTTCTCTAAAACATAAAACTACAAATTTAAATGCTTGAATGATGTTTAGGCTTTTGAGAATTTTCGATAAATGTCTTTTTCTGTTGCTTTCATGTTTCACAAGTTTTACCCTACTCCATAGTGCAGCTCAAATCTGTCCAAAAAGATGTTTGCATAATAATTCATGAAAACTGAAAAATATATTTTGCTGAAGAAAAATAAAACTGACCAATTCCTTTCAGGTTATTTAACGTTTATTTTAAAATAAACACAGCTAAAAAAGTAGTAATCCAGCTGCGTGTAAAAGACCTGGGTGTAAAATAAATATTGCATTATTTTATGCAATTTAATGTAATTTTACACCCTGAAGTATGTAGCCCATCAGTATGGGAAACCTACTTGACCAAAATGTCAAGCTCATCTATGCGTTTATCCTTTCCATTCTTCATCGGTCTGATGGTCGAGTGGGCTAAGGCGCCAGTCCTTACTGTTGGTGCTGGGTTTGAATCCCGTCGGTTGCAACTTTTTTTTCGTTTTGGCAAAAATTGTACCTGCAGTGTGTAATATTAAGTGTTTATTTTGACGAGGGTGATGTGCATGCTTCTGCATGCGATTTTACCATCGGATTTTTTGCTGTGAAGAATGCTTATACAACGTGAGTGATTTTTTATTTATCGAATAAAAATTCAGTCCTATTTGATCAAACTTCAATCAAATAAATAGCATAAATTGAATTTGTTCATGTCAGAAATAATCTGTCCAAATGTGCCTGATCTTGGAATACGATCATTTTTGCTCTAAATTGTTGAAACAGCGCAAATATGCAAATTGCCGTGAAATTTGATTATTCAGCCGTGAAAAAAATACTTTCCCTTCCAGTGAATTATATATAAGGATAGTATCAAAAATGATTTTTCCCTTATTTTTAATTACACTTTAAAACACACAAATAATCTACTTAATCCGATGAACTTTTTTTCCGATGAGCCAATAACTAACTTACCCCTGTGATGCCTGAGGTGATGCTGTGCACCGCCGCTCGAACTTCCTCCACAGCAGGGCTGCTCGTAGTAAAAGTTCCAGGTATTTTCGTAGTCCGCTCGTACCATCCCACTGGACAACAGCAGCAGGACCAGGATCGAACCCAGCAGTGGCAGCCCGGCCACCGCCACCCCTCCTGATTTATTCATCGCTAGGGTTGCACAAATAACTTGCAAATTTGGGCGCGCCAAATATATTCAATTTCCGATGGGAATTCCCCAAAGATTCATAAATTCAACCCCCGGTTTACTGTGGACTCCTTCCTCCGTTCTCCTTCCGGGGCGTCCCGGGGGTTCATATGTGTGAGGATCCCGTCCTCGACCCGAAATAAAACAACAAAACACAAACTTTCCCCCAAAAACACAAGGAATAATTTACATACTTTCTCGATTCGCTGCTCTTTTTTTTTTCTTCCTTTTGTGAATGCAAAATTTAATACATATATTTTTGCAAACTTTTCCGAACCCCCCTACACAAACTCACTCCGGAGGGGAAATTTATAATTGATGCCCGGCGCACATTTATCGATGTTTTGAACGCATTTCACATGGGCGGCTACTTCCTTGGTGACGACGGATTGTGCTGAAAAATGAAAGCGTTTTTGTTTCGTTAGTTGCGGAGGTTGCTTTGCGTGCTGGTCCTTTTCGGGAAGTTGGTGCCTACAGCATTCAGCAGGTACTTGGCGAAGATTTCGTTTTATTTGCATTCCAGTCCATTTGCAGTGCTTGTCATAAATGGATTTGAAAACATCTAGTTTTCAATTTTCAATCAAAGTGTTTGTGGTCAAAACATGGTTCTGTTGGAAAATTTCGCGAAATTTGGTGTAATTTGTGTATTTCAAATTTGTAGAACAAAATGTCGGTATTTTGGTGATTTTCGGTCTAAAATCACTATTTTTATTCCAGAAACAGCAGCTTTGATAAAAAAAAATCAAATGATTTTGATAATGCATCTCCCAAAACAATATTAATTTAGGTTTTTTTTTTATTTTGTTTTGTTATTTTTTTAACATAAATGTATTAAAAAATGCCAAACTAAATTTATTTGGCTCATTCTTTGCTCTAAGGGGTAGTCATGGTTCCTTATCAGGATTCCGAGTTCTTTTTTCCGATATCATTTAATTTTTCTGGTTTTGTATTAAGACAGTTCTTTGTAGATAGACATTTGGAGTCCAAGGGACTCATTTGTAAAATTGGACGCTCGGTGCTGAAAAAATCAAGTTTTGCAACGAGTTGCTTACAACATTTTTATTTTGCATTTCCGAAAAACGCTTTTTGGATAGAATTTTCTGGTAAACATCCATGTGCTAAGTAAATTCATCGACAAAAAAATATTAAAAAATTTTACTTTTCGGCACTGTTATGGAAAGGTATTAGTTTTCCATTCTGCTATTTTTTGTAAAGACAAGTACAGTCTTCCCTCATATTCGGAACGGTTTACAGATCGGCCAGTGTTCAAAAAATCATAGCAAATCGATAATTGAACTTAATGATTCGCTTTTACCTTCATTTGAAAGCTTTTCTTGCGATGTTTCGAATGCTGTATCGAACATCTGCAAATTTTAACTTTTATATCAAGTTTTTGAAGAAAAACTTTGACCCTTGAAATCCACAAATTCGGAACACTTTTTTCTTACGGATGTAAACAAACTTTGGATCCCTCCAGGAGTACATATTTGTAACAAAAAAATTACTTCACACACTGAAACCAGTGAAACTCATGCTTAGTGATGTTTTATCCATGGTCTGATATTTTTTTTTTGTGAAAATATCATTTAAATTCAGGTGTTCCACAATTGTGGGAGGCGCAATAACATCCCACAATTATGTAATAGGCCATTTGGAGGCAGTGTTTTGATTCAATGGATAAAATAGTCTTGAAATTAAGTTTTTTGTTTAAAAAGTACTACTTTTACTAGTGAAATAGCAAGAGAATGTCCAGAAAAAGGTTCAAAAATAGTAGGGTCGAGAGAAAAGCTGCATTTGGCGTGCTATTGACAAATTACCACAAAAGTGTTCCGAATTTGTGGGTGTTCCGAATATGTGGGATGACTGTAGGCCATTTCGTCGCTCGAGAATGACAGGAAAAGTAAGTAGTTTCACGACGAAGTCGCAAAAATAAATTAAACTAAAACTCAAGTTCAGCAAATTTTGCGTATGAATGACTCTTTTAACGGTTTTGTGGCTTATGCACTGTAAGTCTGTTTTACAAGTTTGTAGAACATTAGTAAACTCTTAAAATAACCATGCAAAAATACAAAAAACCATCCTGGGTAATTCCTATTTCAAAACTATTTTTACTTGTTTTCACAAAAAAAAACGTTTTTTAGGAATTTTGAGTAAGACTTATTGCGCTGTGCACCCTTTCGCTATCAAGGCCGTGAGATTCAAGAGCCTAAACGCAATGTTTTCGCCACGTAACGTGCAACATATTCGAAAATCTGTAACCTTTGAAGGAATTTTCTGATCAATTTGGTGTCTTCAGAAAAGTTGTAGGTGGATTGATTGATGAGGATTATTCAGCAAAAATATCTACACGGATTTTTTTAGCCGATTTGTATGTTCTTTTTTTAACAAAAACTCAATTTCCCAAAATTTATATTCTTTTTATATTCGAGAATTTTTTTAAATGTTTTAGGGGAACCAAACCCCGCTACTTTTGAGCCATTGAGAATATGGTCAAAAATTTAGTTTTCGAGTTACAAATTTTAGAAAAAAAGTGATTTTTGGAAAAAAATTAAACTTCAGAGCGATTCTCTGAGATTTCGGTCATTCAATTTTTTCTGTATTTTTTAATCCGGCAGAAACTTTTTTGGTGCCTTCGGTATGCCCAAAGAAGCCATTTTGCATCATTAGTTTGTCCATATAATTTTCCATACAAATTTGGCAGCTGTCCATACAAATGATATGTGAAAATTCAAAAATCTGTATCTTTTGAAGAAATTTTTGATCGATCTTCGGCAAAGTTGTTGGTATGGATATGGCTACACTGAAAAAATGATACACGGTAAAAAAATGTAATGATTTTTATTTAACTTTTGTCACTAAAGTTGATTTGCAAAAACACTATTTTTATTATTTTTTTATATGTTTTAGAGGACATCAAATGCCAACTTTCAGAAATTTCAGGTTGTGCAAAATATTGACCGAGTTATGATTTTTTATCAATACAACTTTTTCAAAAATCGATATATTGGTCGTTTTTCAATTTAATTTTTTGATGTAAAATTGAATTCGCAATCAAAAAGTTATTTAGTGAAATTTTGATAAAAGGCACCGTATACAAGTTATAGCCATTTTTTTGTAACTTTTTTCAAAATAGTCGCAGTTATTGATTTTTTTAAATAGTGCCCATGTTTGCCCACTTTTGAAAAAAATATTTTTGAAAAGCTGAGAAAATTCTCGATATTTTGCTTTTTCGGACTTTGTTGATACGACCCTTAGTTGCTGAGATATTGCCATACAAAGGTTTAAAAACAAGAAAATTGATGTTTTATAAGTCTCACTCAAACAACCCACCAGTTCCTAATGTCGATATCTCAGCAACTAATGGTCCGATTTACAATGTTAAAATATGAAACATTCGTGAAATTTTCCGATCTTTTCGAAAAAAATATTTTCAAAGATTTTAAATCAATACTAACATATCAAAAGAACGTAATATTGAATGTTTGGTCTTTTTAGAATGTTAGTCTTTATTTAAAATCTTTGAAAATATTTTTTTCGAAAAGATTGGAAAATTTCACGAATGTTTCATATTTTAAGATTGTAAATCGGACCATTAGTTGCTGAGATATCGACATTAGAAAAGGTGGGTTGTTTGGATGAGACTTATAAAACATCAATTTTCTTGTTTTTAAACCTTTGCATGGCAATATCTCAGCAACTAAGGGTCGTATCAACAAAGTCCAGAAAAGTAAAATATAGAGAATTTTCTCAGCTTTACAAAAATATTTTTTTCAAAAGTGGACAAATATGGGCACTATTTTTAAAAAATCAATAACTGCGACTATTTTGAAAAAAGTTACATAAAAATGGCTATAACTTGTATACGGTGCCTTTTATCAAAATTTCACTAAATAACTTTTTGATTGCGAATTCAATTTTACATCAAAAAATTAAATTGAAAAATTTTTGCGACCAATATATCGATTTTTTGAAAAAAGTTGTATTGATTAAAAAAATCATAACTCGGTCAATGATTTTTTGCACAACCTGGAAATTTCTGAAAAGTTGGCATTTGATGTCCTCTAAAACATATAAAAAAAAATAATAAAAATAGTGTTTTTTTGCAAATCAACTTTTAGTGACAAAAAGTTAAATAAAAATCATTACATTTTTTTTACCGTGTATCATTTTTTTCAGTGTAGCCCATATCCATACCAACAACTTTGCCGAAGACACCAAATCGATCAAAAAATTTCTTCAAAAGATACAGATTTTTGAATTTTCACATATCATTTTTGTATGGACAGCTGCCAAATTTGTATGGAAAATTATATGGACAAACTAATGATGCAAAATGGCTTCTTTGGGCATACCGAAGGCACCAAAAAAGTTTCTGCCGGATTAAAAATTACAAAAATTAAAGAAAAAAGACCAATTCCGTAGAGAACTGCTCTTCATACAAACTTTTTTTTACCACTTTTTTATGTTAATTTGAATTTGCAATCGAAAAGAACTTTACATTACTTTACTTCACTTTTTTGTGCCTCGTTTTCAAGATATAGACACCGAAAGTTTGATTTCAGAGAAATATATGCTGTTTTTCGATTTTTAAATATAGTGAAAAGTTAATAACTAAATTTCAGTTTAAAAAATCTCATTAATTCAGTTTTAAAAACTGAGAAAAATTAATAAAACTTGTGATTTCGACACCAATGCAATTTCAACAATTAAAAAATGTTGCATCCTCAATGCGATGACATGAAGCTCCTTTGCAGATGAATGCTGGTTCTCTTGAAAACTAAAATTTTCTTTAAAAAAAAACGCAAAATTAATCTCCTTGCCCGTGCCAAATTCTTGAGCTAATTACCGTCTCCTTACTGGGGATAATTAAATTTCCTTCCTGGTGCTACACCACTTTCACTGGCAGGGCCCGCCAAGTTGCATCGCTAGAGCCGGAAACCGCACCCCGGGAGACGAAACGCCCCATAATTGTGAGAATGCAACTCTTAAAGCAAAGAAAACTCGAGCTCGGCGAGAAAATAAACATCTTAATGAAAACTTAATTAGGCTTCGCCACCGAGACAGAGCGGCACACAAATTTGTGTTTTCGCCAGGAGTTTGGACCAGAGACAACAAATGCAGAGTCTCCTCAGCTCATCCGTTTTTTTTTTTTTTTTTTTTCAGGAGTTTCCGATACGGTGCACCGCGGTGAACAGTGGGTTTCAAATGGTCAAAAGTCTAAACTAAATTTGTTGGATATTAAAATTAGTTATAAAATTATCCCCGCTCCCGCCCGTGTGGATCAATCGGACCGCGCACTGGACTCACAACCCAGAGGTCGACGGTTCGAATCCCGCGGCGGGCGCTCTAAAATTCTTTGTGTAAATATGGGTATTCGGCGCCGTCGCTCCGTGCCATACTTTCATACACTTAGGAGCCCAGGGCGGCGAAGTCCTTGTAGATAAAAGGAAGACACTAGTGGTTGGTACTAGCAATGGTGGCCGACAGCTATAAAGTCAACTTCGTCGTTATAAAATTATTGTTTCGTTAATTTATTTTGCGATGAGGCAAAACAAGTTTTTGAAAAAATGACGAGTTTTGTTTTTCCAACACAGCCTCAATGTTTTCTCACATCCTTTTCGGTGGAAGCAGTGCTGCCATGAGCAGTGAAGTCAATCACTTTATCTTGGCCCAGGAATCTACTACTGTAGTGCTAGTGTTGTCCCGTCCCGCTTAATTTTGCAAACTGTACCCGGTTGTCGGTGCAGTTGAAGAGGCTGCCAACAAGGAAGATGACAACTCAAGCAAAAACAAAAAAGGGACAAATAAGAATTCGGCAAAACATAAAACAAAATAAATCTTAATTATGCCTTCGATGGTACATGAGGGCAACAACAAAGTCCATCCTCAGCCAAGAAGGACCGACGGAAGCTTTTCATCATGTTGCGACTAATTATTAGAGTCGTAACGATGATCTATCGCTAGACGGCGGCGGCCAAGGATAAAGGACTTGAAGTGTGGAGAATCTTGCTGTAGTTGTTGTTTGAGGCTCCGCTGAGCAGTTGTGTGTAGTGGCCACCAGAGGACCGGAAGATTTATGACCACTTCAGACGTGGACGGCGGCGGTGGCGGCAAAATCTGTTTGTACTCATTATACGGATCGTTGTCGGGGAAATTTGATTGAAGATCGTGCGCTGCCAGCGAGTACAATGGGGTGCGTTGAGTGGGAATTGAGTTGTCGAACGCATCGGTTGAATGTTTGAAGATAAAAGAGATGCATTTCTTGCAACAACCCATGATTTTTTTTATTTGAAAAAAAAAAATATGAAAGAGTGGAACATCCTCGTTAATTTGCGGGTTGAATGAAAATCTGTGGACGGGGAAAATTAAAGTTATTCTCGTTGGAATTTTTTGAACTTTTTTCCTATGTGAGGAAATTTCGCCTATCTCAATTTAGTAATGTTATAAATCCACATGGTCATGATTTATGGTTCAGATCATATCATTTCTCATAGTAAATTACTCAGGGAACATTTTTCCTGAAGCATGCAAATTAATTGGAAATAAGAGAAAAAAGTTATAAAGTTTTTATTGGAAATGGTAAAATTGCACATCCTCTTTCTAAAAAAAAAACCGCAACGTTTTTGATATTCAGATTATTATTTTGATGAATTTTTTTTTGAAAAATGATTCTGGGCACATTGAGTATACAAATCACTACAGAAAAGTGTAATTGGTTAGGTTTATTCTCAACTGTAAGTCACCATTATTGATTTTGGATTTTGACCAAATCAACATTTTTTTTTGTCTGTACGATAATACATTTTGTACCGTTTTCATTATATATCACTTTGTTGTTGTGAGTTCATGGTCCGCATGATATTATTTTTTATCTTATTGAGATCTGCAGTTTAAATACAAATACTGGGTTTCTATTTCTTTTGTTAATTTGTATATCCATTTGGGCAATATTATTTGTATGAACGCTCCACTAATAATATATATTTTTAATTACAATATTATCATCTGGCCCCAACATAAATACGAGATCTCCTTTGAGTTTAAATAAGACTAATAAAAATGTAAAATTGGTACATTTTATAAACAAAACACACAAAAAATATTTCATTTCGGTTGAAATCCAAAATTTAAAAAGCAGACTTACAATTGAGCAAAAACCCCACCAATTACACTTTTCTGTATTGATTTGTATATTCAATGTGCCCAGAAACATTTCTCAAAGAGAATGTTTCAAAATAATGATTTCAATATAAAAAACATTGTGGTTTTTGAGAAAGAGAGTGTGCAATTTTATCAGAAAATTTCCCAAATCTCCAATAAAACCTTTATAAAAATTTTCCCTTATTTTCAATTAATTAGCATGCTTCAGGAAAAATGTTCCCTGAATAATTTCCCATGAGAAATGGTTTGATCTGAACCAGAAATCATGTCCATGTGGACTTATACATGGTGTCGATCCAAATCCCAAAATAAAATTCCCTGACTTTTCCCTGACCACCAATTTTTTTTATTTTCTATTTTTTACTAACATATTGTTTGGAGCGTTTTTATGGTTTCATGCATTTCCCTTTTTGAATATTGAAAATTTAGATATTGAAAAACTTCAATGACTTTTTTATTTATTTATTTTTTATTTTATTTATTCTGAAAAAAATTTAAAAAACTTTTATTTTATTTTGTCAATCATTTTATTCTTATCGAACATCACAAATGAGCAAAAATTTCCTATGTTTTTTAATCTTGTGATGTCATTTTAAATGTTGCCATTTACCAAATAATTAATAATTAAAATTGTTTCAAATTTAAAATTGCGATTAGTTAATTTCACTTCATTTCCTAAAGAAAAATGAAAGTTAAAAGTTAAAAAACAATTGAAAATTTGATTTAAAAGCATAAGCATAAGCATAGGTGCCCACCCGCAGTTGCTACTCCGTTATTGACCAGGACCTCCAGAAGTTACATCCACGAGCCGTGGAAGATAAGTGGGTGCTATCTTTCCTCGCTTCGCAACTTCTCAAAGGCCCCTATCATGCTGATCAATACCGGCGCCGGCCACGACCAGTGGTAGGGTCACGGGGAAGTGGATGGGAATGTTAGTCCGATACTTGAGTGATAGAGACCGCCCAATCGACTGCTTCTCCGACAAAGTATCACATGAGTTTTGAGGGGGTTAGTAGATGGGTATGAGGTCAGGATTCACGAGTGGCAGTGATGTGACCATGAGCATTTTGTTTATCGGTTGAAATTTTAAATCTTAGGCAGCCGGATGCGGAAAGATAAATAATTGATTATTTAAAAAATTTGTTTTAATCGAACGCGTGCCAACCGAGCGGTAGTGCTATGGGCTGGACTTATCAGTATATTTTTACTGTTGGTACAATTAAGATAACGCGAGCAAATGTCAAAAATAGTAGATGAGTTAATACTAAAGCTGCCAGTTGGAATAAATTATTACGATCAACGAATATAAACGAAAAGAAAACAGGACACCACGTAACCGATTGTAATGAAATTAAAACAATAACTTAAACGAACTTAACCGGCGGCGTGCCTTCTTATCAACGATGATAAAAGAAGGACTTATAAATTTAAAATATAAAAAGACTCCAAAAAATACGTTGCATAGTAACCGCGAAGTCCCGCTACTCACAATCGAATCCGAAAGATAGCTATCTAGAATTTTAAATATAGTATTAATTCGACCGCGATCCTCCAGAAATTCTTCGTCGGCGTGCCTTCCGATCAACGGTGATGTAAGAAGGGCTTTATTCATTAAAATGATTTTATATCATAAGCCTTAAAACATATTCGTCGGCGAGCCTTCCGATCATCGATGATATAGAAAGGACTTAATCCAGCAATACGACTTGCTTGTCTCGAAAAAAAAAAGAATTCGGATCGTTTCTATCGAAAACTATGTAAAGAGAACAAAAATAAACTCATTGGCCAACGAACGCGCGAACTAAAAATAAAGAAAAAAGAAGAAGAAGACCAATCACCCCATGCACACAAACAACGACACAAAAGAGATGAAAACAACATGAATCAGAAGAAATCCAATCACCCCATGTACACAAATAGCGACACAAAAGAGATGGAAAATAACACGAAAAAACAGGACTGCGCGTCCACACAGGCACCGCACTACTGATGCCATTATTTAATTATAATGACCAATCACCCCATGCACTCGAACAGCGACACAAAAGAGACGGAAAATAACACGAAAAAACAGGACTGAGCGTCCACACAGGCACCGCACTACTGATGCCATTATTTAATTATAATGACCAATCACCCCATGCACTCGAACAGCGACATAAAAGAGACGGAAAATAACACGAAAAAACAGGACCGAGCGTCCACACAGGCACCGCACTACTGATGCCATTATTTAATTATAATGACCAATCACCCCATGCACTCGAACAGCGACACAAAAGAGACGGCAAATAACACGAAAAAACAGGACTGAGCGTCCACACAGGCACCGCACTACTGATGCCATTATTTAATTATAATGACCAATCACCCCATGCACTCGAACAGCGACACAAAAGAGACGGAAAATAACACGAAAAAACAGGACTGAGCGTCCACACAGGCACCGCACTACTGATGCCATTATTTAATTATAATGACCAATCACCCCATGCACTCGAACAGCGACATAAAAGAGACGGAAAATAACACGAAAAAACAGGACCGAGCGTCCACACAGGCACCGCACTACTGATGCCATTATTTAATTATAATGACCAATCACCCCATGCACTCGAACAGCGACACAAAAGAGACGGCAAATAACACGAAAAAACAGGACTGAGCGTCCACACAGGCACCGCACTACTGATGCCATTATTTAATTATAATGACCAATCACCCCATGCACTCGAACAGCGACACAAAAGAGACGGAAAATAACACGAAAAAACAGGACTGAGCGTCCACACAGGCACCGCACTACTCAAAAACAATTGAAAATTTGATTTAACGTAAAAAGTCATGTTTAATTTTAAAAGTGATGCCTTTTGGAGAATTTTCAAACGAATTAGGCCAATGCCATTTTTGATTGTGTTTTTAACTTTTTTTAACTTTTTTTTAACTGAAGGTTTTGGAGACAAAAACTGAAGGTTTTGGAGACAAAAACATAAAAAATATATAATTTTGTAGAACCTTAAAAAAGATAAAAAAAATGTTTGCTACCTTGACCAGAGCCAACAGGCGATCATTCACACGATACATATATTTTATAAAAATAAAATAAAATACAACCTGATCGAGCTTCTCAAAAAATCATTATTTACCAATCTTAGATATTTGGGTGTTTTGGAATAAATTCCAAATTTAAGCTCTATCTGACCACGGGAACCCCTCCTTGTAAGCCCTTGAATGTTGTTTGGGAAAAATATGTAAAATGTAGTTGTACAATCCCTATGAAATCTCGGATGCTGGATCTTAATTAAAGTTGAAACAACTTTTCCGAAGAGACCATATCTTATAAATTCTTGACTCTCAAATTCCTTTATACCTACAGGGTTGTTACGGAGAAATCGAAAAAAAAATCCGCGCCATCCCAAATTCCAATCAGCACAAAATCCGCGTCGTTTTAAGAAAAATAATTATGCGACAAACATACAAAAGAGTTTCATAATAAATTCAGTTTTGTAATCCCTTGAAACGCTGAAAATGTATTTTGGTAGGATTAGGTCAACTAGAAGGGAAAAGCCAAAACAAACATTTTGGCAAATTTATTTTATTTTTAAATTCAACATTTAGAAAATTTAGATCTAAAAACTGAACCAAATCTAAATAAAGAAAAATAATGAAATTTAAAAATTCTAATAAATCCTCGATCTCGAGATTCAAAATTTAAGATACAGTTCATACTCGATGATCTTAACAAAGCATCACTTAGAAAAATCGAAGCAAATTTTGCAACATTAAGAATTTAAGAATTTAAGAATTTAAGAATTTAAGAATTTAAGAATTTAAGAATTTAAGAATTTAAGAATTTAAGAATTTAAGAATTTAAGAATTTAAGAATTTAAGAATTTAAGAATTTAAGAATTTAAGAATTTAAGAATTTAAGAATTTAAGAATTTAAGAATTTAAGAATTTAAGAATTTAAGAATTTAAGAATTTAAGAATTTAAGAATTTAAGAATTTAAGAATTTAAGAATTTAAGAATTTAAGAATTTAAGAATTTAAGAATTTAAGAATTTAAGAATTTAAGAATTTAAGAATTTAAGAATTTAAGAATTTAAGAATTTAAGAATTTAAGAATTTAAGAATTTAAGAATTTAAGAATTTAAGAATTTAAGAATTTAAGAATTTAAGAATTTAAGAATTTAAGAATTTAAGAATTTAAGAATTTAAGAATTTAAGAATTTAAGAATTTAAGAATTTAAGAATTTAAGAATTTAAGAATTTAAGAATTTAAGAATTTAAGAATTTAAGAATTTAAGAATTTAAGAATTTAAGAATTTAAGAATTTAAGAATTTAAGAATTTAAGAATTTAAGAATTTAAGAATTTAAGAATTTAAGAATTTAAGAATTTAAGAATTTAAGAATTTAAGAATTTAAGAATTTAAGAATTTAAGAATTTAAGAACTTAAAAATTTAAGAATTTAAGAAAAATAATTCTTGGTCTCTTGATTGTAGTTTTTTTTTAATTTTTTCTGATTCTTTTAATTTTTAATTCAAAAATTTCGGATCTTTTAAAAAAAATTAATATGAATTATTTTGTTTGGGTTTTTTTAATGCTTTTTTTTCCTAATTTTATTTCCTAATTTCTTATTAAATCAATTTTGAATGTTAGAGCTGTAATTTTTTAATGTTTTTTTTTCTTCAAGAATGCTTAAATTTAAAAAAATATTTCTACTGGTAGAATCCCATCTAAAATTCAATGGTGGAGTCCGCTTCTGTTATGTCCAATCAAGGTCATATTTGGGATATAAGCACAGTACACCCGCTGGAACATGCCCCAATAATATTTTTTGTTACATCCTAATGTCTGTATCTTCAGGAAGAGTTTAAAATATGATTAAGATTCACAAGATTAAAATTGAATAAAAGTATAAAAGAACACTCAATAAGGGTAAAAAACATAAAAGAAATTAAATATTCAGAGTCAGTATGTTTTAAAATGAGTTGAGTGTAGTAGTACAGTAGTTGTTCGGTAACTGAGCGTTGTTTAACTGGGATGCTTTTTAACTGGGCGCTCGATAACTGGGCTGTAGCCCAGTTAAAAAGCAGACAAACGTCAAAATACCAAAACAAACCAAAATGACCGAGGGGTTAATGGATGCAAAAATCGTGTTCAATAAATATACAACGTTTTTCAAACTTTTATTTGATTTCAAGTCACAATTAAAGAAATATGAAAAGTAAGCATTGTAAATAAATTTGAGTAACATTTATTTTTATATTTCATCAAGAAAATATTATGCATCAGTGGTCCCCTCGTAATATTTCGTTCAGCCCAGTTAGCGAGCAGCATTCAGTGACTGGGCTACGTTCTCAGCCCAGTTACCGAACAAATACTGTACATTTATTTAGGAATTCCTTAACAACACATTTAAAAAAAAAATATCTGTTCATAATCTTCATCTTCATCTTTCGACGTTTCTTATTAAAGCGGTATACGCACATCGGAAGGAACCGGTCAAGAAAAAAATCAAATGGGCAGCAGCGGCAGCGCAAACAACTTTCCTTCCGATCTGCATACTAGCCAAACAAAAATTTCGAAGTTTTTACACTCAACGGAAAAAAAAAAACAAAATATCCTGATCCTTTATAATATTTGTCTTTATAACTTGAAAGTAATTTAATCTCTCTCAATATTTTTTTTAATAAAAATTGCTACCACGCGAAATCTGCGCCAAATTCGCGCCGTCCGTAACAACCCTGTTTATTCCATATTTTTTTGTTTTATTTATTAAATTCTTGAATTTAATTGTTTAATTTTTAATTCCATTTCACCATCACTATTTTGCTTACATTTTCGATTACACAAAATTAGATTACTTTGGATCATTTTTAAATCATAGTTCAGTTTAATTTTGAGAAAAATAAAAATTTAGGTAAGGAATACTTAAGTAAAATTTTGGAAAATTTTCTAACCTTACATTTTTTTATGATTGTAGAAAAGAATTTAGAAAAATAAGAAATTAACAATTCAAAGATATAAGAATTTCAGAATTTTCAAAATTTAGAATATTTGAGCTTTACAATTTTAGATTTTTTTTTAATTGTCAAATGTTCGAATTTTTTAACTTTTGAATTAAATCATTCAATTTTTGTATGATGTATGATTTTCTCTATGGTCCCTATATGCTGAGCAAACGACCAATTTTAGAACAAATCTCTGAGGATGGTGGGGCAACTCCTTATATTGTCCCACCCTGTGTGCACTAGTAATTTGTAATTTTAAGTTGAACGCAAATCTAAAGCAAATCCAAATTATTTGATTTTTATATCTAAACATATTGCAAACAAGCAACGCGCGAAGAAATGCCAAATGAAACTTTTCGTTGCTGTTCCTTTTCTTCGTGACCCTTTTCTTAAGCATTTTTTATATTGAGTTTTGCGTTTCTTCCGGACTGACCAATATAAAAATAAATATTATCAATGTTGCAAAGTTTGGTCTGGAAGACATTCAAATACGTCATCAAGGGCGAATTTTCAAAAAGAAATGAAATTTTGTAGTAATATTTTTAAGATCATCGAAATTCCCTGACCCAGCTCAAAATTCCCTGACTTTCCCTGACTTTTCCAGGTCAAATAAAATTCCCTGACAATTCCAGGTTTTCCCTGACTTTTCCAGAAATCGACACCATGTTATAACAATACTATATTGAAATAGGCTTAATTTTGGCATTCGCATCGTTCTCTAAAATTTCGTAATTTTACAAAAAATGAAAAACTTGGGCGCATTTATTATTTATTTATTTATTTATTTAATTCAAATAATGTAACTTAAGGCTTAGCCTTTTAATTTGTTACAAAGTGTGCAGATGCAGGATTTAAATCAATATCGATAAATCGATTCCTTAATGCTATGCTTCTCTTTATCCTAATTCTAATTTACGCTGGCGAGTTCTGACAGTAGGTTTTCTTTGAAATTTTTATAAGAATGACTATTTTTTATACTAATGCTTAATTGATTCCAATTCACAACCCCCTCTTGCAAAGAAAGATTGACTATAGTAAAAAGACGAATGTTGCGGTATCAAAAAACTTTTAGTTCTTGTAGATCTTAACGGTCTGAGCTTAGTATATAGATATTCTGGTTTTTTTAGTATGAATAATTCTGAACAAGTTAACACATGAACGAAATTTATAGAATTGCGAGAAATTGCATCCAATAAGTGTTTTCTGCAAGTGAGTAACTCTAGATATTCTTGGAAGGTTATAAACAAATCTTATACATGAATTAAGTGCCACCCTAAGTCGATCAAGGGCTGCCATAGATGCATTTGTGTACAAGAAATCTCCATAAATAAAATGTGGAAAAAGCAGGGTTTTAAAAATTCGAATTTTTGTTGCTGTGTCTAGATGTCTAGCTACAAGATGTAATTTTTTTAATGTTCCATAAAAAAAAAACATATTAGGGGCAACATTTTCGTTTTAAATTTGTTTTTTTTTATTCAGAAATTAATTTTAAAACTTATAGAACAGAAAAGATATCAGGTTTGATTTTAGCTAGGACTTCACTTCCATCTTCGTTCTCACAATAATTTATTTAAAAAATCCATTGAATTTATTTTTTATTTCGAGAATCAAATTTCTTTTAAATAGTTGATTAATTATAAAATAAAACAAAAAACTTAATGCTAGAAAAAAAAAAAACATATCAGCTAACCATTTCCAGCTTCAAAACACTCGCCCCGTGCTCCAATCATCTGCCGACGGGATCACCAAGCTCAAATCGACCCTTCGGTCATCCCGTCGGGTGCGGTGAGGCGTAGGAAGCTCGGCTCTGGCAGCGCTCGCCGCCGCGGGGAAGCGTTTTCATCAAAACCAAGGCCCGTCTGTTGTGGCATTCGCGACGGTGCGAAAACCAACTCCGCGGACCGTAAACAAAAGGAAGCAGAAGACTAAATAACTCAATCCAAACGCTGCGAAACTGCTGGCAGCGGTAGGGAACAGGAGTTGAAGAAGTGGTCAGACGAGGCAAAAGAGACGGCTCGTTACGGGACCAGCTTGTGGCGGAGACTCTGAAGACCGACGGCAACGAGTTGGCGCTGAACGTCGTTGGGCACGAAGTTCATGAGTCGGACTTAAACAGGCAGTTTAACTGCGTAGAGTTCTGAGTCAGAGTAGGTTCAACGAATGCAATGGATTACACGTGAAACCAAAGTTAGACTGTTTCTGCTTGATTTTTTTTTGTAAAAGAAAAATGAATAAACTTACGTCTCCCACTTTCATATTTGCATCAGTTGACGGGAAATTACATCGAAAAAGGAAATTTTCAACAATCTTATTTTCAACCTCCAAAATTATACTTTTTCTACACTGTTAAATTAAGTTCACGAATGTGAGAACCACGAAGGAATTTATTCATGAGTATGGTGCATTTGCAATATAAACGTGCATGTATTCCTTCGTGGTTCTCGCATTCGTGAATTTAATTCACGATTTCGAGAATTGTTTTTTTTTTCGTGTAAGTTAAATTATAATGTTGTTTTACTTTTTAAATCTGTTTTCTAGAAACGAGTTCAGCTAAACGAGACCAGCGGATACCAGAAAAAATTGGTAATATGAATTCAATGTGCTTGACTTAGAGCACACTTCATTTTATCGTCTTTAACCAAATTGCGGTTAGATAGCTATTTCGGTTTGCTCAACGATTCTAATAGAGAGCGAATTTCCCATTTCACGTGTTCAAATGAATCAATGGATTTTGCACTAAACTAGAACGGAACATTGGACTTCTGGCCCATTTTAGTGATAAGTGAAGTGATAAAAGTCTCGAGGCAAAAAGTTTTTCCAGCTTTTTTTCGTTTTATTTTTGTCCCGATTGAAACAAATAAGTAAAAAGTTTAGGTTATCATACTTTTTGTTATAATTCATCTCATTCTCTGCTAATTCCTACGAAATCAGAAAAAAGTTGCCCCGACACCTCTTGGATTTGGCAATTTTTTTGATATCTCGCCATTTTTAAAACATTCGAAAAAGTCGTGTTTTTCAATAATTTGCAGCCTGAAATGGTGATGATTTGAAAATTTGGTGTCAAAGCGACTTTTATGAAAAATTGTACGCCCGATTCAATGGCGTTCTAAAATTTTTGAAAAGTATCATATTTTTCATTGAAAAAATACGGAAAAAGTTTTAAATACTCATTAATTTTTCGCTACTTAAGTGTTAAATAATATGAAAATAAATTGTTCATAGGTTTCACTGTACAAAAAAACCTCATATACAATGTTTTTATCTGAAATAAGGACAACTAACTTTATAAATCATAGAAAAAGATTTGAGAAAATGCTCTACAGGCAAATTGATTGTTTTTTATTTGTGTGATCTTTATTGTTCAAGTCAATACACATTATATTTCTTAAATCATTTAGACTATTATGAATTGTAACTGAAATTCTATCCCTCGGTTGAGGTTGAGAGGAGAGAAATTAATAAAAAATAAAATTACAAACATGGTTTTCAACACTGTTAAAAAATGCTTCTAACATTTTATAATTATTATTACAATTTGTCAAAAATTGACAAATTTTCGAAATTTTATAGAGAACGATTTTTGAAAGACCTTTTTCCGATCTGCCTCAAAAATCTAAATTTGTAAGTAAATGCAGTAATTTACAATACAAATGATAATGGTGCCATTTTAAAGCATCCCGGGCAGACGGTAATAACAAAATTTATGCCATTTCAATAACAAATACTGTTAAAATAACAGAAAGTGTTATGAAATCTTCTTGAAAAATATTTTTTTGCAAAAGAGTTTAATAACAGTTTATGTTATCATAATATAATAACAAGTTTTGTACGAAGAATTACCAAAAGTGTTATTAGTCTGTTATTACAATAACAATCCAATAACAAAAAAAAAATCATTACGACGAATAACAAATCTTGTTATAAATAACATAAAATGTTATTGGTATTTTCAAATATCAAAAAATGTTATTCTCAAGTTATTTCCGTCTGCTCGGGAAAATGTGAAAAACAAGCAAAAAACGAAAAAGTGACTGTAAAAACATGAAAAAAATATAAAGTCAAAATGTAATGCTAGAAGGTGGAAGAATAAATCAAATACCATAATAAAAGCATATTCAAATTTTAAAAATAAAACAAGAAAAACATAAAACAAGAGAAGCAAAGTTTTTCATTGAACAAAAGTTGCAAAAAATGACCTTGGGCAGTAAGTTAAGGACATTTTTAAGGCAAACTCTTTGAATAAATTTTGCATTGGCCCTTTAAAATAATACATTTGAAACAAATATTGTTATTTTTTTAATTTTTAATATGCTTACACAAACCAGAACATTCAAATCCCGAATAAGCTAAATCACCGTAACCGTTAGTGACGATATTCTCATCGCATATTTTTTGCATGAATTAAGTGACTTAAGATAAATCATAAATTACTCAAAAAAAGCTTTGTCTAGACAACTTTTTTATGCAACCATTTTACACACTTATGTACCGTAAACTTGGGTGACATTGATAAACTGACAGGTTGATATTTTATTTGCCAAATCAAAAATACGAATTATATACAAACAGAACGGTATGGAATCATACTGATCCTATTTATTAAAGTGCTTAAAATACCTCAAGAAGAAGTTTTCAACAAATTTTGTTAGTTTATTTAGTAGCTATTATTATGGAAATAGTTTCTAACATTTTTTAAATTCTGATGGAAAATTGGTTTTGATGGCAACAAATAAAGTTTTTTTTTTATTAAAAAAATATTTTTTTCAAACTTTATACAATCTTTTCGTTACTGTATAAATACAGGTCTTCAATATAATGTCTATATTTTAATGTTTTCAATTAACACAATAAAGTCTTTATGTTGAATTACCACGAAGGCTTCTGGCCAATCATTTTATTTGTAAAAATTATATCTAAATTGTCTTTTGTTAAATTTTTTGACTGTTGAAATATATTCGTATTCGAGTCGCCTGATTAAGCAATTTTCACATCCTCCGTTGATTCCCATCTCGCCATTCTCAAACAAGTTAATTAAGGCTCCAAACGTTCTAACCGCCGATCAACTAACAAACTGCCGCCTCTAAATTATTACCATCAGACCGCTCCACAGTAATGACCAGTTTCTTATTCCAAACTCTTCTGCCATTTCCCGGATCGTCCAATTTCTGCTTCTCAACAGCCGCTCCGATGATCCCCCGCAGCAGCATCACCAATATCACCACGCCGTGGTTTTCATCTTCATCGACATGGCATGGCAAAAAAAAACTTGGCCCAAGTCACCAACACTTGGTCGAATTTGCGCTCGACAGACTCGAGACTTTGCTGCTGCTGCTGCTGCTGCTGTGTTGTTGTTTTTGTAGTTGCTTTTTTGCTGCGGTCTCTCTTCTCCTCACACCCTAATAATACTTTAGGTTGGGGTTTCTGTGTGTGAGTAACCGTCAACATACACACCTTCCCTGACGGAGCAGCAGCATAAAACATTCTCCGACGACAACGACGCACACATTCTTGCGGCTCACCATAGTTTGGGATAGACGCGTGCAACAGCGAAATAAAAGTGTGATGTCTCGTAACGTAAAGTAAACATGCACACGTACACATGTACTCACATTCACCTTTCTTCTGGGCGTAGAAGTGCACCGTGTGTGTGTGTGCAAGTCTCGAGACCAGGTTCCGGGTTAGGGTGACCCTACCCAATCTCTGTTTTTGTGTGTATTGGAGCGTTTGTTTGGGATGACTTTCTGGTTGATACACTTGCACGTTATTACCATCCTCTCCCCCTTCGCTACCAACACCTCCTGACAGGTTTTTCTATAGGGTGTAATGACAGTAATCTTGCACGCCCCTGGAATCGGCTTCGATTTGTGCGATCGGGAGGTAACTCGGAATTGATCGCGTCACGGTCGGTGCTGGTGTGTTCGGAATTGAGTGCAAGAGATTATCTGAATGTTTGTTCAGCGAATTCTAAGTAAGAAATCGGTCGGGGAGTTTTGGTGAAAATGAAGTGACTGATATTATCGTATCGCATCGTATCGTGTGTGGTGAAGTTGACCATGTTTTGAAATCATATCGAGAGAAATGTAAGTTTGGCATTCTAAGACTCATTAATATATCGACGTCGTTAGCACGTCGCTCTTTGACGTTCCGGGAAAAAAACGCGATCTAATGTTTGGCCTTGAACAAACAAAAAATCGAGCACGCAATGTTATCAATAACAAACACGTTTTGTTTGGTTGACCGTTCTGTGCATTGCCCCGAAGTTTGGTTAAATTTGCTGGCCGGAGTTTCGAGTTATAATTTCTAATGTTTACGGTAGTCAGGCTTGCACGTGTGTCAAACGCGTTCTGATCTGAAATCTCTAAGGCCAGTTGTTGCACTTGCAGCAATTTTCAAGGTGTGTCAAGATAGCACGACATGATTGCAACAGATTTCATATGAAGAGTGACAACAAGGCACGAAGTTTTTTTTTTTTTTTTGGTTTCTTGTTGAATATCTCAGAAGATCTGTGAAGGTTAAAATGTGAGACATTGAGAGCTGCGCAAAATGACGCAAAAAAAACGCAAGATATCACGATAACGATTTATTTTTTATTTTTTATTTAGTGCAATATTCATAATTTTGGACAAATTTAAAAAAAAATCAATTCTTTATTCCTGAAAAGTTATAAATGACCGTTGTTAATTGATAGTAAAAAAAGTAACAATTTGCCGGATGTTTCCTTCTTGAAGGCACTTAAGAATCATCGGACGAAGTTGACAAAACCAAAAAGCTCGATGGTTGATATAATCCATCAATTTCAACAAATAGAAATAAAAAAAAAACAAATAAATTAAGAAAAAATCTTGTGTTAGAGTAACTGTATTTTTTAAATTTGTATTTTTTTACATCATTGGTCTCCTCGATCAGCCTAGCCATCGAACTAGTACTATACTGTAAAAATGTTTTAAACAGTCCAGCCTTGATTATCCTTAGCACTGGAAAAAAATCAATTGGGATAATCAATTGACAAAAAAAAAAAAAAAACTCTTCGCTGTCTTATATTTAATTTTCTAGCTTAACGGTCCACAAAAACAGAGCTTCAAAACTACGGAAAAATCGATATAATATTTGGTTCATCCCCTAATGTTCTGTCTAGAGAATAATTTACAACAATGTTTGACGACTATTTTGACAGTAAAAATTCTGCGGATTGTGTCCACAAGTTTGATGTTTTGCCTTCCTCACCTTACCGAAGAAAGGCTATAAAATCACTCGAAAAACGAAATTCTTAATTTGACCTCCTAGATCCACCTTCATGTATATATTATAAATATCGACTCAGAATAAAATTTTGAGCAAAAGTGTGTGTGTGTGTGGTGAGATGTTGATCAAAATAATTTGGGTTATCTCGACACTGGCTGAACCGATTTGGACCGTTTTGGTTTCATTTGATTCGTCTTGGGGTCCATAAGTCGCTATTGAAAAATATTAAGTTTAGTTAAGAACTTCAAAAGTTATGCTAAAAAACAATTTTAGCAAAAGTCCGGAAAATTGTAAAAAGGTTGATTTTTGAAAGAAACCCCGTCATGCTAGACATTTTTAGAAAGGTATTTGGAAGAACTTTTCAACGAGTTCAAAAGATTAAAGATCTGACCACCCCTATCAAAAGTTATAAACACTTAAGTGTTAGTAATGACCTTTGTAGAGCCGGATCTCATTTATTTCGATGAAAACGTTGTCCGGATCTATAATGCGATTTGTCCTTGGGTTGGTAATCAAAAACCTTTCCAACGAGTTCAATAGATTGCAGACCTAACAACCCTAACAAAAGTTATAAGCACTTAAGTGTTATTTATGCACTTTTTGGAGGCCGGATCTCATATATTTTGACAAAAACGTTGTCCGGATCTATCATTGGACCTGTCGTTGGTAATCAAAAGACCTTTCCAACGAGTTCAACAAATTGAAGATCTGACAACCCTATCAAAAGTTATAAGCACATATGTGCCCTGAATTATGAAGATCTGATTACCCAATCTGAGGGCATTGATAAATTACTGAAAGGCCTTTTTGTATCTATTTTGGAAAGCATTGCCTCTAAATTTGAGAAAGGCACCAACCACCTAAGGGTGGATTAAGTAAGGTTTTTGAAATAAAAAACAACAACTCTCATGGCAGCTGGGCATTCTTAAGTTTAAGCCCTAATGTTTCTAAAGTGATTTAGAATTTTTAAACCCTAGATGGTGTAAAAATGACGGTGATGAAATATTGAAAATATGCATTTGGTTATTTAATAAACAATACACTATTCAAATTAGACAGAAATGGGGTCACGGAACTCTTTTTTAATGTAAAAAAAAATTAAGATTTTTTTTGTTATTGTTTCGATTATCAAAAGTCCCATACAAACCTTCAGATAATCGAACTTCAGATAATCGAGGCATCGAAAATTTCAAATTTCGAATAAACGTGTCTGAACAGTATGACTATTTAGGTGTTAAAATCATTCGTATTTTGCTAAATATTGTAATAATATTATTAAAATGTTTGTTTTGCTATCAATTTGTCAAAAAGTTTTTATCACGCTTTTCAACTACACAAATTTATAATATACATTTAAAAGTTTTGTTGAATTTTGTTACTCGGCACTAATTTAAGCAAATTGCAAAATTTCACGGATTTTCGCTGAAATTTCTAAATTTCACGAATTGTCCGCAAAATCATGAAAATGCCCTTCCCCTTAACATTATCAGGATTTTCGTGCTGTGTAGGGGAGTGTGGGGTAATTTGGACACCCTAAGGAAATTGCTCTGCCACGGAATGTATAGATATTTTAAAAGAATGTGTGTGGCACCAGAAGGTATTAGAGGTCATATTTGATGGAAAAATGTCATTCATTTCGATAAGATTTGATAAAAAAAACCACATTTTTATCGCAAAAATAAAAAAAAATGTCCAAAATACCCAACATTTGATGGTTGGGGGAAAAATGGACACCCATTTGGGTAATTTTGACTTGTCTTGTGAGCATATTTTGTGGAGTCATTTGGACACATGATTAAAAATTAGTTGAAAATTTGATTTTTTGAGCATATTTTCATCCTTCAACTTGGTTTTGTAACTGCTTTATAATTAATGTTTTTTTGCTCACACTATTCCATTAATGGATCAAAAAGTGTGTTTGCGGTAGGATTATATTTCAAAAGGAAGATAACAAAGGGTTCAGTGTGGAAAAGGAACATTGAAAAAAAAAAACAGTTCATTAAAAAATCACACAATATCAGAAATATACCTGTGAATAAACTGAATTGGTTTGTGTATTTCTTATTTTCAATATATTATTTAAAACCTTGAAAGAGGTTGTCCTTAAATGAATCATGCAAATTTCAAAAAATGAACCTAGCTTATGATATTTCTAATTTTAATTGTTATATAAAGTTATTAACAGACTATCTAAAGTCTGTATTAAACAACATATATTTGTAAGGTGGAAAATGTATGTCCATAGAATTTAACCTCGATAAATGTGGAAAATTACATTTACACTTAACAAGATTAAAATTTACACTTTTCTGAGATAACATAACACATTTTATTGAACACAAAACCTGACTACGTTTCGAAACGTAATTTCACAATAATTTTAAGGTGCACATATTGACAATTTGATCTTTACCAAATATAATAAAAGAAGCATGGTAATATAGCATTTGAGAATGAGTGTAGAAAGTTTCTTTGTAATGCCACTTTTTCAGTATTACTTGAGATAAAACTACATCAGAAAAGAAGTAATATTAATCCTTCCTAATAACTCCATCAAAATTTGCACAATTTTGTAATGTGCATTGTTTCACTTTTTATTCTCTAACAAAATTTAAAAAAAAAACATCTTCGAATAAACTGCATACGTTTTGCGTCAAGCTATGCATTATAACTTTAGCTATTCTTTTTTAAAATACCTGAATTTTAGAACGATACTAACATTTATTTGAAGTAAACTGATATTTCTGATTCATTCCGGCAATATTCATTCATCACACTCACAATAATAAAATTCAACCATGCACCCAAAATAAAAAAAAGCGATGTTTTATAATGCATCCTTGATACTTTTGTAATTCCTCATGGATGCAAAAAAAAATCTATTGATGCAAACAAAAATCCTGCAATGCGTACCATTTAAACAGTCTGAAATTTAGTGTTCTATCATGCACTGAAATACAACGCATTGGTGGAAGTTTGCTACTGCACTCAATATGACACAACTTCTGTTTCTAGATGGGAGATTCCAAAAAGTTCAAAATTATTCAAACGCAACGTTGGCATATTTACGCTACAATAATCACCAAAAATCAGTCGGTGTATTTTCTCTGACAAATCATCGATGCAGAGTTGGTTGGGCAAAATTTTCGCATCGCTGCTTTGTTAATTCTGGCTTATGTTTCAAATATACTTCTGCACATTCCTTCCAAATGATTATTTTTTTTAAATTTCAAACAATTGTAACTGCTCTTTAAGTACAGGATAAATCCTTTAACCACCTCGAACCACGTCCAATCACGAGCCTCTTCAGAGGACCGGCCCTGGACAGCCGACAATCAGCTGTCACACGGCAGCACTCTGGCATGTTACAACCGCGAGCCAACCATGGCGATAAGTTCGTGACAGTTTGCTCGTCCTCCTGTGCCACCAAGGGCTATCCAGGCATGTCAGTTGTCCAGTGCTGGCTGACCCCGGAAGGTCAACCCCGAGGGCTGACAGCAAACTGACAGCGGGTCACCGGCCCGGTTGGCTTAGCTGAACTGTCGGACTGATGAACTCCGACAAATGGACTATCACCAAAAAATAAGCTAGTTTCCCGTTTTATCTCTTTTCCATTTTTGACAACTGCTGGGACTGCTGCAGAGTGCTCCAAATTCTGCTTTCTGTTTTGCCTTTGTTTCAGCCAGAAACACCCAATCCATGCG
Organism: Culex quinquefasciatus; assembly: GCF_015732765.1. Taxonomy (NCBI): domain Eukaryota; kingdom Metazoa; phylum Arthropoda; class Insecta; order Diptera; family Culicidae; genus Culex; species Culex quinquefasciatus. Next base: position 150,803,620 of record NC_051863.1, on the reverse strand, counting down.
AGCGAGGTTTTTCTGTGACTGTGTGTGCACTGTCTGTCTGTGCGCGTGCTGTTTTCGTACAGCGTTGGGTCTCTTTCGCCAAGTTACAACTATTTTGTTTCCTGTGAATGCTGTTGAACCCGCTCTTCCCGAAATGGAAGATGTTGGAGCTGCTGCTGCTGCTTCTGCTACGTACTTGGGCCGTTTTTCTTCGCGACTTTGGTCACACTCACACCAACACTTTCCGGTTGACCACTGCCGTGTATCACTTGGGACTTTCTGGTATTAATTTCATTCTTTGCCAGCACGGTTAGGACCACCTTTGGCTGTTGCTTCTTCGGGCTAACACTTTAGCAAACACCCCAACACATACACTCATCCACCCTCTCCACGGTTCGTTGGCCGCTGAGGTCAACCCCGGAACCGGGACCAAATCCGACGACGACGACACGTTCCGGACCCTGTTGCGATCCCCGGGACAACACACCGCGTTCCAGCCACAAGAGCAAAAACCAGTTTCTGATGGTCGCAGCTACTTCGACTTCGACTTTTCGACCGCAATCCCGACTACAACTCCGGCGACGACGATTCCCACAAACGCGTCCGCTACCGACCGAAGTTCAGAGTAAACTAAGCGCCGACGGGGTCGTGTGCCGCAGCAAACACAGAGAAAAGAACCAAAAACACGAAGGCACACAGGTTTGTGGCGGGACGACAACACGAGCATGAACGAAACGAAGCGACGAACGAGCCAACTAGGGCCAGCAGCAGCAGCACCATATGTTGTGAAGAGAAGGGCCCGACGGAAGACACGCGGCGAGTTAACGGATGAACCCTTCTTCTTTGAAACGGTAAGAGACAAAAAAGGGCGCTGGAAGCGGAGCGAGAATTTTTGGTGAGAGAAGTTCATTTTGGAGCGCACACGAATGAAGAGAGAATAAACAGAACGGGAAATCGGGTGGCAAGTCAATGAATTCGTGCGGGTGACAGCATCGGCCACGAATGAAGTTGTGAGGAAGAAGTGAAAGGTATCTAAAACGAACTGCTTGAAGCAACGGAATTCATGGGTAAATGCTGTCAGTTTATGAGATGAATAGAAACAAAATGAACAACCATGTTTGTCAAAGTGTTTCATCATGAAATATATCGCCTTTGTTCAGAATCAAATTATTTTATTTTATTATGCCCAAAAGAAGTGGTTGCAGGCAGTTGGACTAACAATCCAAGGTCGTCAGTTCGAATCCTGAGGTGGATGGAAGCTTAGGAGCAAAAAAGGATTGCAATTACCTCAATAATCAAGCCTGCGGACACCTAGGTTCGAGTAGGAATCTCGCAATCGGGAACGCCAAGGCAATGCTGTAGAGCGAACAAGTTATTTATTTTATTTTTTTTTAAATAGGTAAAATAAGTTCAGTTGTTTAGATTTTTTCAGCCGTGGAGAACGTCAGAGCATCTACAGATCCTAACTAAGTTGGAGTGCACTGGTTGATTCCGGAATTATCTATCCGATGGTTAACTGTGCACTTGAAGATTAAAAATGAAATGTTACGCGTATTTTTTGTAATTATCGCAAAAAAAAACTGCAAAAAATCTGCTTCAAAAACGAAATATCAATGTACCGTTTAAAGATTTGTGAAAATTTATACTCTACCAAGCACAAAAATGAAAACCTTGGTGGGAGATGCCTACTGTGCTCAATATGACACCACTGCTGTTTCTAGTTACGAGTTTCCAAAAAGTCAAAAATGATTCGTCGTGCTAACTTGTCGTACGTGCATTTTGGGCCAAATTGGGTTAAGAACGCCATTTTGTGCAGCTCACAATGCCTCACCTTTTGACCTTCACAGATCCCCAAGGTTCCATTATTTCAATCCTGAAATATTCTATAAAACCTAAAAGGCCTGATTTTTTTTTTTGCTTTTTGGTTGTTTTTCAACATCTCTGACTCAAGGCAATTTCGAAAACTCAAAATGCAAAAAAAATATGTTTATTAGACATCTCAAAAAAACATTAGAGATGGGTCATTCTCTGCCAACTCACACGAAATCGGAAAAAATGCCCCGACTTCTCTTCGATCTTCATGAAACTTTGTCCTTAGTGATAACTTTTGTCCCTGATCAATAGGCTTAGGCTTAGTGAAATTAAGGGAACTCAATTTCAAAACATTTAAATTTCACGGAAATTTCGCGGAACGTGAAAATTGCTAAATTAACTCTGAAAAATCAAAATCAAATTATTCGCTCAAAAAAACTCAACCCGGACTGAGCATTGCCTTGGCGTTCTCGATTGCTACTCGAAACTAGGTGTCCGAAGGCTTGATTGTTGAGGCAATCGCAAACCTCTTTTTACACCTAAGCTTTCATCCACCCCGGGATTCGAACTGACGACCTTTGGATTGTGAGTCCAACTGCCTACCAGCAACTCCACAGAGGCAGGACCCAGGGAGACGACTCCTACACCCGGACTCAGCTAACGACCTAACCTCTAGGTTAGACCGGGGCCAACATTAACTTCCCTGTCCGACGGAAGGCGTGATCAGACAAATCTCGTCTCAAAATTTGCCACCGGGACCTTCTGGGATCAAACCCAGGCCGACTGGGTGAGAGGCAACCACGCTTACCCCTACACTACGGTCCTATCTCGTAGCCTTTCTAATTTTGAATACCTATTTGAAACAACTCGTATTTTTCAATAATTTGCAGCCTGAAATGGTAAAAGTGTGATTTTTTTTTGTCAAAGGAACTTTGAGGTAATATTGAAAGTCCGATTTGATGGCGTACTCAGAATTCTGAAATAACCCAGAAGGGCCATTTTTATTTTAAAATTTAGTGTTTTTTGTAACTATGCAGGGTAGTCTTTTAGAGTTTAATAATGTTTTACATAGTTGTAGAGCAGACAATTACAAAAAAATGATACGTTTATAAGGGGGTTGCTTGTAACCATCACGAAATATCACGATTTTTTTTTTAAATTGGTCGTCGTTGATCAAGGCCGTTCAATGTCACCAGCGACATATTGATTTATCAATTACAGCTCTAATCTAATGTAATCCGTTTCACTCATGCTTCAAAATTGCGGGAAAAATGTCCACTTAAGATGAATTTCCACTTGAAACGATATCCAGTATCCAGAACCACACAAAGGCAATCCAAGTGGATCAATATTTATATTCGCTGGTATTTTCACACTGAAAGATAAAAACAATTTCACGCCCCACCTTCAAGCCGCACATGGCGATGCTGTGCGGGTCAACACAATTTTTCAGCTTCTAAAATGGGACATAAACATCTGTTTTGCCATCAACAAGTTATTTATTCTCACATAGCGGGAATCATTCCAAATCGCCCTCTCCCTCCTCCGGCACGACATGGGAGCGGAGGAGGAACGTCACCGAGAAGGCGATATAGCGCGATTGGTTCCCTGTTTCTTATTCTTTTCCGCTGGGACACCAAATTGGACGCTGGCTGGCAGAATCCCCGAAAAGGTGAAGGTTATAAGGTTGGTCAGTTTTTTATTTCCAATTTTCAATTTTCAATTTTCAATTTTCAATTTTCAATTTTCAATTTTCATTTTTCAATTTTCAATTTTCAATTTTCAATTTTCAATTTTCAATTTTCAATTTTCAATTTTCAATTTTCAATTTTCAATTTTCAATTTTCAATTTTCAATTTTCAATTTTCAATTTTCAATTTTCAATTTTCAATTTTCAATTTTCAATTTTCAATTTTCAATTTTCAATTTTCAATTTTCAATTTTCAATTTTCAATTTTCAATTTTCAATTTTCAATTTTCAATTTTCAATTTTCAATTTTCAATTTTCAATTTTCAATTTTCAATTTTCAATTTTCAATTTTCAATTTTCAATTTTCAATTTTCAATTTTCAATTTTCAATTTTCAATTTTCAATTTTCAATTTTCAATTTTCAATTTTCAATTTTCAATTTTCAATTTTCAATTTTCAATTTTCAATTTTCAATTTTCAATTTTCAATTTTCAATTTTCAATTTTCAATTTTCAATTTTCAATTTTCAATTTTCAATTTTCAATTTTCAATTTTCAATTTTCAATTTTCAATTTTCAATTTTCAATTTTCAATTTTCAATTTTCAATTTTCAATTTTCAATTTTCAATTTTCAATTTTCAATTTTCAATTTTCAATTTTCAATTTTCAATTTTCAATTTTCAATTTTCAATTTTCAATTTTCAATTTTCAATTTTCAATTTTCAATTTTCAATTTTCAATTTTCAATTTTCAATTTTCAATTTTCAATTTTCAATTTTCAATTTTCAATTTTCAATTTTCAATTTTCAATTTTCAATTTTCAATTTTCAATTTTCAATTTTCAATTTTCAATTTTCAATTTTCAATTTTCAATTTTCAATTTTCAATTTTCAATTTTCAATTTTCAATTTTCAATTTTCAATTTTCAATTTTCAATTTTCAATTTTCAATTTTCAATTTTCAATTTTCAATTTTCAATTTTCAATTTTCAATTTTCAATTTTCAATTTTCAATTTTCAATTTTCAATTTTCAATTTTCAATTTTCAATTTTCAATTTTCAATTTTCAATTTTCAATTTTCAATTTTCAATTTTCAATTTTCAATTTTCAATTTTCAATTTTCAATTTTCAATTTTCAATTTTCAATTTTCAATTTTCAATTTTCAATTTTCAATTTTCAATTTTCAATTTTCAATTTTCAATTTTCAATTTTCAATTTTCAATTTTCAATTTTCAATTTTCAATTTTCAATTTTCAATTTTCAATTTTCAATTTTCAATTTTCAATTTTCAATTTTCAATTTTCAATTTTCAATTTTCAATTTTCAATTTTCAATTTTCAATTTTCAATTTTCAATTTTCAATTTTCAATTTTCAATTTTCAATTTTCAATTTTCAATTTTCAATTTTCAATTTTCAATTTTCAATTTTCAATTTTCAATTTTCAATTTTCAATTTTCAATTTTCAATTTTCAATTTTCAATTTTCAATTTTCAATTTTCAATTTTCAATTTTCAATTTTCAATTTTCAATTTTCAATTTTCAATTTGTACAGAACCGGATGAGGGCCGGATCACTCTGGCTAGTTCCGGAGAGAATTGAAACCGCGGGGCGTAGAAATCAAACGAACTTTATTTCTCTACTCGAACACAACGAACTTCTCCAACGGACACTTTATTGGGATCTGACGATAATTACTTTAAACTACATGGAACATACATGGCGCATCGGTGCATTTCGCGCCACCGATCGCAGTTAGCTGAGAGGGTTAATTTTGTTAGTGGGACCACAGAGAGACATAAATAATGCGAGAGAAAGAGCGGCTTCAGAACTGCCACCACAACAAGTATGGTTTAGTACCGCGCGGGGTAGCACCAACCGCGCGTACCACAGTACATCATGAGCCTTCCTTACCCAATTCTTTACACAATTTTCAATTTTCAATTTTCAATTTTCAATTTTCAATTTTCAATTTTCAATTTTCAATTTTCAATTTTCAATTTTCAATTTTCAATTTTCAATTTTCAATTTTCAATTTTCAATCTTCAATTTTCAATTTTCAATTTTCAATTTTCAATTTTCAATTTTCAATTTTCAATTTTCAATTTTCAATTTTCAATTTTCAATTTTCAATTTTCAATTTTCAATTTTCAATTTTCAATTTTCAATTTTCAATTTTCAATTTTCAATTTTCAATTTTCAATTTTCAATTTTCAATTTTCAATTTTCAATTTTCAATTTTCAATTTTCAATTTTCAATTTTCAATTTTCAATTTTCAATTTTCAATTTTCAATTTTCAATTTTCAATTTTCAATTTTCAATTTTCAATTTTCAATTTTCAATTTTCAATTTTCAATTTTCAATTTTCAATTTTCAATTTTCAATTTTCAATTTTCAATTTTCAATTTTAAATTTTAAATTTTCAATTTTCAATCACACGGAACTCTATTGCAGCGTGGGTGACGCGCGGAATTTTTCACTGCGGAAAATGGTTGAGGAGGAGCAGAAGGAGGCAGCGAGCAGACCAATTCGGAAAAGATAAACTTCTCGAAATTTTCAAGTGACACTTTAGCTACTCCATATAATACTATGAGCACTCGGTGAAATGTGTATCATTTTGGCGCCCGCTTGGGTAATGGTGGTGTTTTGCTGTTGCTTTTTTCTTCGCTTTTCTCCATTTTCCGGACGTTTTCCCTCGTTGATGGTCCGGCCTCTGTTGGTGCTTGAGAGCATAATTTATGGCGCCAAATGGGCGACCTAGAATGGTTTGGAACGGTCTAAATTTCGTCATTGTTGTCTAAATGCATTTAAAACTGACTGCCAGACAGCTGATTTGTCTTAAAGTGGCGAAAACAACCAAGTGTATACGTTACCTTATAATTGTATCATATTTTAAGGAAGAATCACATACCTGAAAGCAGATAAAAAAAGATGTAGTATTTTTTTTACCTATTTTACATGAATTAACATGAGTTTTTATTAGATTTTCAACTGTTAACAAAAAGTCATCTTCTTGTTTAGATCTTGTTTGGATAGTTAGCCTGCCCAAGTAATTATTGCAATATTGTTATTGTTTTGGATCTGCCTGGAGCACAATTTTGTAAGTGGCAGTTACTTCAGAATCTTAAAGTTTTTTTTTCAAATTTTACATTGTTTCAGACAAACAAATTGCAAACTTTAAATATGCCCAGGACATGCTCAAATGATGATCCATCGATCTCCAACCTCATCAGGCAAGTGACGTTGACGAGAAGCGAGTGCATGCCCCGGGAGCTGTTTTTGCAAGAGCACGCTGGTTTTCAGTTTCGCTAGTTTTTTTTTCTTACTTTATTCCTGGAACATAAAGGGGCAGCATGGGGCCCGATATCGTATTACCACCATCTATCACAGCATTACGACCGTTTTGGTCGTCCTGGGAAAAGCGGGGAAAGATGGACGGGAGGGAGGTTGGTCGATGATACTGACCGGTCCCGGGGATAGCTGCTGGCTGTGAGAGGTTGTTGGTTCGAGGATACACAATTTGCCACGTTAACAGCTCCACCACGCGAAAGAGTAATGAAGCTTGAATTTCTCGGAAGATATTTTCGGTTGTGGCGAGAGCGAGATGAGAAAGGTCCTTCACACGGATATTGCAGCAGCAGCAGCAGCAGTAAAGGACCTCTTCGAGTGATGTGGTGTTCTTGTGACACACTGGCACACCATTTTTGGCACATATCAAATTCGCATTTGGCGACCCCGGGATCTGGCGCATGCTTAAGGGGTTGCATTCGAATCAGTACAATATAAAAAAAACAACTTAGAAAAATATGTTGACAATAATATGTCATTTTTTTAAATGTGTTTGAAAAAAAAAATTATACATTTTTTTGACTACAGAAATCGATGTAATAAATAATAAACTGTACCGTATTCGAGATATGGCCACTTAAAGTTTGAGCTATAAAATTGCAGTTTAAGATTTTTTGATACACAGTTCAGAAAATTTTCCAACATTGAACATTGGACCTTTAGTTGCTGAGACACAGCAGATAAAAGATAAACAAACAGAAAATTTGTAGTTATCAAAGTTTTACTAATGAAGATCTCTAAGCAGTTCTCTTAGATTTCGGTCGTTTGATTTTTTTGTTTTTTCAAATTTTTACATTGAAAATCGGACCATAAGTTGCTGAGATATTGACGTGAGAAAATGGTGGGTTGTTTGGGTGAGACTCAGAAAACATAAATTTTCCTGTTTTTCAACCTTTGCATAGCAATATCTCAGCAACTAAGGGTCGTATCAACAAAATTCATAAAAGCAAAATATAGCGAATTTTCTCAGCATTCCAAAAATATTTTTTAAAAAGTAAGCAAACAAGGGCACTAATTTAAAAAAAAAAGAATAACTGCGACTATTTTCAAAAAAGTTTTAAAAATGGCTATAACTTGAAAACGTTGCACTTTATCAAACTTGCACTGAAGTACTTTTTGATTGCAAATTCGATTTTAAATCGAAAAATGAAGTTGAAAAATATGCGACCGATATTTCGATTTTTGAAATCAGTATTGATTCAAAAATTCATAACTCGATCGAAGAATTTATGCCCGTTCTGGAAATTTCTGGAAAGTTAGTTTATTTTTTGCAAATCTAGTTTTTGTGACAAAAAGTGAAATTTAAAATCAGCAAAATTGTTTTTTACCGTGTATCATTTTTTTCAGTGTAGTCCTTGTTAATACCTACAACTTTGCCCAAGACACCAAATCGATCGTAAACTTAAATTTTTGAATTTTCATACATCATTTTCGTATGGGCAGCTGCCAAATTTGTATGGAAAATTAAATTCTTTGGGTATACCGAAGGCCCCAAAAAGGTTTCAGACGGATTAAAATACACAAAACTTAAAATTAAAGAAAAAATACCGATTTTGTAGAGAATTGTTCCTCTGCGAAATAAATAAATTGTAACTTTGGAATAAGGACCATTTGAAAAGTTAATCCTGATTTCAAAATTTTTGAAATATTTCCGAAATGTTTCGTTTGCATTTTTTAAGCAATGATTTTTTTTGGGTTAGATCTATATTTTCTTAAAAACACAATTGAAAAATTCATTCCACTGCGGCAAATTTTTTTTTCGTGCTTCTCTTTGGCTTAAAAGTTGCGGATTTTGTTCCCTAAAACAACAAATATCTCAAAAATTGAAAAAAAAATCGAATTTTGGAAAATTTAGTATTTGTGGAATGAAAAAGTTATTTAAAAATCGGCCAAATTTTGCCAAACCAAGCCAAATCAAAATTAAACAAAATATTTCAATATTCGCAAAGTGTAGTCGCTTTACAGTGAAACGAGTTTGATTTTTAGATGTCTTGGAATTTGTATGTAATAAAAAAAGTTAAATTTAGTTTCCTAACTAGGAAATCGACAGGTTTTAAAACAGGATTCATAAATATTTCTAAATTTTTAGCCATTATCTTGAGAAAAAAAATGAGGTAGTTAGTACTGTAAACTGTGTTGCCATTGATTTTCAGGGGCGATTCTTATAAAAAATTGATCCAGCCACATTTTTTTTTAACAATAGATACAAAGATCACTAATTTGTTTGAATGATCTATAATAAGTGAGCACTTGTTGCTAACACACTTTGAATACTCAAATATTATGAGCTATGAATTTGGTTGGCATTAAATGACCTATCGTGGCATTCCGAGGTATAGAAAATGTTTGGTTGATATTGTTATAAAACAAGATAATTTTTATGAATTTATTTTCTTCAATATTAACTTTCTTCGCTATTTTTATCTCAAATTTCTATATTTTTTAATACGGGTCATGTACTATGTTAGAAGTTACACAATCACATTCGCATTTTTTGAATGAAACATTTGAAGCAACTTTATACAGTTCAGAGCAATTCCAGCCCAAAAGGTAGGTACTTTTTTCTCGACCCTCTCCGATTTCAATGAAACTTTGTTGACATGTTATCCTAGACATAAATAAGCCATTTTTGTGTTTATGGAGCCAGTTACACTCGATAATGACATTTGAGAAAGGCGTAAGTGTTTTACATATTTTCAAGCTTCCCATGCGCCAGTGCCAACGCACACCGCGGGTTTGGTTTTCTAGCTTCGGTACGTGCCTGAACCCATTTATGTATTGGTATCTTGGTACATCGTACCAACGCACCACGACACTCTCGGCTCGCCCCATCGGTTTTGTGTCTGGCACTCACCCATGGCATGAACACAGCGTGCCGTGGTACGTGTCGTGGTATTGAACCCGTTTTGTACCGCCAGCGCGTACCACGGCACGTACCTCGGCTCGTAACGAGTGAAGCACCTTGGCTCATATACCGGGTTCATGCCATGGGTGAGTGCCTGACACAAAACCGACGCGGCGAACCGAGAGTGTCGTGGTGCGCTGGCACGATGAACCAAAATACCCTCGGTTCGTGTGAGTCGGGTACGGGTGTAAACCGAACAAAGCAGGCGCAAAGCAAACCCGAGGTGCAAGTGTACCGCGTGTACCGCACGGTGCAGGGAAGCTTGCATATTTTGGTATTTCGTAATTTAAATATTGCTGTATCTCGAAGCCGTTGCATCTTATCAAAAATTGGTCAAAGACAAACTTGTAGGAAATTTTATAGGCATTCCGAAAAAATACACTGAAAGAAAAAAACACTCCACTTTTATGAGATTTTTCTATTTTTGAGTTTAAAAGTCAAACTTGAAGGTGAGCCCACGATTTTTTTCGTTCAATTTTTTTGTGAAAATAGCCTAAGATGTTACAAAAAGACTCACGAAAAATGCAGGATGGAGCAACTCACCGAAAAAATACAAAAATCATTTACTGAAACTGTTTTCTTGAAAAGTGCCCTATTTTATTTTTCTTCGCAACTTATTTTTATTAGGTCGAAAAGTGCCCTAAACGTTTTCAAAAACCGAACACGAGAGTCGATTCTTCAGACAATTTTACATAAAAGTCTTCATATTGACCATTATCCTAAGTCCAATCTTTATGAAGTAACAGCGATTTTAAAAATAAAAATGTTGAAAAAATAGGTTTTTTCGATGGTTTTTGGCAATTTCTATGTGGCAGACTTGATTTTTCAGTCTCGAAAATATTTTTGCCAGAAAGCTCGCCCGATTTCCCATAAGTTTCTCTTTGACCACATTTCAATTGAATGTATGGGCTTACAGATATAAGCTAATTTACTATCCAGGCTTCTATACTACACTGAAAAAAATACTATGTTTCAAGTTATGAGCAATGTAAATAGCTCATATAGAAATTTCCAAAAACAATCAAAAAACCTATTTCTTCGACATTTTCATTTCTAAAACCGCTGTAACTTCACAATGATTGGACTTAGGATAATGGTTAATATGTAGACTTTTTTGTAAAATTGTCTGGAGAATCGACTCTAGTGTTCGGTTTTTGAAAAATTTGACGTTTAGTGCACTTTAAAAAAAACAGTTTCAGTAAATGATCGTGGGCTTACCTTCAAATTTGTCTTTTAAACTTAAAAATCGAAAAATCTCATAAAAGTGGAGTGTTTTTCTCTTTCAGTGTATTTTTTTTCGGAAAGCCCGTAAAATTTTCTACAAGTTTGTCTTTGACCACTTTTTGATACGATGCAACGGCTTCGATATACAACAATATTTAAATTGCGAAATACCAAAATATGTAAAACACTTACGCCCTTCTCAAATGTCATTATCGAGTGAAACTGGCTCCATATACACAAAAATGGCTTATATTTGTTTAGAATAACATGTCAACAAAGTTTCATTGAAATCGGAGAGGGTCGGGTGCAACCGATTCCATATACGACATGGAATTGCTCTTAAGTTGAATGAAAATACTTTTGTTAAGAAATGGATAGGATGAGCACTATTTTAAAATTCGAAAAATGTCAAATTTGTCTGTAGAAACCAATGATGCAAAATGCCTTTTTTGAAAAGAAGGAGTTTATGGAAAAAGTTGCATCTGAATAAAAAACATAACATTTATTTATAATCAAGAACTATTTCAATGATTTTTGCAAATTTGTTTTAAAAATACTTAATTTTCCTGCCATGGTATAGTGCTGCAATGTCGTAGAAATCAAAACCAACTGAAAAGTTCATTATAGCACTCATAGAAGTGCCCCACCCTCTCTTTGAAGTTCGAACATCAAAAGAAAAACATGTTTTTTAAACATAATATCTCGAGGTAACTCCATAACACTAGCTCTTTCATCACGAGAATGCATCAATCGGATAAACCCACTGCTACCTGATGGTGGTGATGGTGAGGACGGTCGGAGGTCGCTACCCGCTTGCAGCTGACTTGAGCTGGCACTCACAGCAAAATTCCAGGAATTTTCATAAGTTTTTGCCCTCTCCCTCCTTACTCCGCCGTCCTCGTGTAGCAAAGTGGTGGTGGCGTGCCAGTTTTTGTGCACTTTGTTGGGGTCGTCCCCCCGTCCCCATCAAAACAAAAGCTCGAAAACTTGTGGCTTCTGGCACCTCACCAGAAATTGGATCGGGTTTCAGGTTTGCTGCGACAAAAAAAAATAAGGAAGGTGAAAAATACGACCTGAACGCCAAAATCCAGTGGCACTGCCAGCTATTATACCTGCTTAGCAGATCGTGCCTGGCTTGGGGCAGCAGCAAAAAATGGGGTTGCAAAAAATCCTCTCAAACACTTTGATAGACACAGTTTTGCTCGAGCTATGTGCATTAGAAGGAGCATGAAGGCCGGGGTGTGGTTTATGTTGGGAAGGTGTGAAACACGTTGTATGTTGTCGTTTCGTCATCGGATATTGCTTCCCTCCGTTGATGATGGTGGTGTTCTTCATCTAGGACAAAGTGCCTCGGAAAGAAATGGTCACACTTATTTCAAAACGAATCTTGAACACAAAGTACCCGGCACGGAAACGGAAAGAAAGTACCCTCAGTGGAGCTTTGAGGTGAAATTGGGCGAAGGTGTTTCTCAATTGTTTGAAGGGTATCTTAACACATTATGTTACCAAAACACAATTTAAGAGATAATTCTGTCAGTTTGGCGGCTGTTTAAAATTGACGTTTTTTCAACAAGGAGAAACTGGATAAAAAATATGAAAATATCAAGAAAAAATCTGTGCCGAAAAAAACTGAGAGACAATTTTGCAAGCAGCTATCCAAAGAAACTGGTCAAATCTTCAAGATTTTGAAAAGGGATCCTACTTATACTGCTTTAGTGAGTGTGAAAGGCTACAGTGCATTGTTGTAACAACTTAACGTCATGATTCGAATATCCGGACGCTTTGAAACCCGGACACTTCATCTTGTTTTATCAATTATTTGGATATAAGTTCGCATTATGAATGTCAAAACTGTGTTATTTGATGAATTCCAACATCAACTTTCATAAAAAGTTTGTTTGAACGCTGTAGTTAGCATTAGCATTAGCATTTTAGGACGCCCTATCCACGGATGGCTCCACAACGCTTATCCCTCTGTTTGGTCTGGTTGTGTTAGACCCTCATCCGGAACAATAATCCAACACGGGAGATACCATGTCTTCATCTTTTGATGAGTGTGTAATACAGCCCAGGGCATAAGGGGGTCCTTGCCGGGTCTAAGCTATCCTTTGGGGAGCGGAAGGAATGTTAGTAAACACCTATCTAAAGTGCGCAAGGATCCCTGCGTCACCTTAGTGGTATAGATGTTTGTAGGGAGGTTTTGGACTCAATGTTAGTAGAAAGGTAGGACCCTAGGATATACCTCGAAAGGTATTGCGGGTTGATACAAAGTGGTTTAAATTCTGAGATATTAAACTCATACAGCCGGCTGTATTGAGTAATGTGGATGATTTAGGCATTTCTGATTTATATGTTTATAATAATAGATTATTATACTCAGTCAGCCCGCTGTACTGGGGAAAATAAAAATTAAGGTATTTACGATTTCATTATTATGTAGGTTTTAGACTCATACAGCCGGCTGTATCGAGTAAATATTAAGAGTAAATTTTGGTGTTGAATTAATATCGATTCATTCTTAGACAGCCGGCTGTGGAAAGACTGAATCGCAGGGAAAATAAACTGTGTATTTATTATTTTTAGCAATATTCACGTATTTGTATATTTCTTAAATATCTCTTAACCGAAAATTTATTCGAGTACAGGCAAAAAACAAACAAACAAAACGGAGTAAACCAACGACGACAACGGTAACGGAAATTTTTTGCAGCAACCGCGACGTGAATTGAACTAAAACATAAATTATAAAAATGCAAAAGACGCGGCGTAGTTCTTTTTCGAAATACTAAAACTTTTTGCTCGGAACAAACTCACCGGGATCCTGTGAATAAGGCATCACTGCACTTATCTAGTTCCGCCACCGACCACCGCGAGCTTAGTGGCGTGGAAGACTGACACCAAACACTCAGCTCCGACGAGCTGTCACCCCTCGCCGCACTGTCAGCTCATCTGACTTTTTTTAACCACACTCAATCCTTCAAACACTCGCGGTCATCAAAAACAGAGGCTGAATGAGACCCTTGCTATGGAAAAGGCACTTTTTCACAAACCCCTCAAAATTTCACTTTTCATTTTTCACGATGCACACAGTTTAAATCTTCACTCGAATTCGAAAATTTGGGAGAATGAAACGGTTGCTGTCATATCCCCTGGCGCGATGTCAAAAACTTAACTAGATAAGTTTCGTCTCCCGTCAGTCGATCAAGAATAATAAAAATAAGACAATTGACCGCGTTCCATCGCAACATTTTCGTTTTAAAATCACTGAATTCCACAAATTGAGGTCAAAATCCACCTTATCGACGTTGTAACCACTCTTAACCAACACTTCCACCAAAAAGAATTCACTTCTATCGCGAAAAACTGGCAGAAAAACGATTAAATTTGGAGCACTACACGACCGCACTTTTAACTGTCAATACAGGGTGACCACCTCTTCTGTTTGAACGCTGTAGTTAATGCCAAAACAATAAAATACAATAAAATTATAAGTTTACCAAAAATGCGAAACATTTCACTTGAAATATTTCATAGACGCCCGAAGCACCAGGAAGGCAAAGCAGAAATTTATGGTTTCGATTTCCTTAAATTCTAGCAATTTTTTATATAAACTATCGATTGTTTTGATGTTAACAGCTTATTTGAGACCTAAAGAATGCCATTCACTAACATTTCAGTCCAAATTTGTGCGATTCATAAGTAAAATCGATTGTCCGGAATTCGAAGCAAAAGTGTCCGGATTTCGAATCAGCTTTTGTCAGTGTCCGGGATTCGAAGCACAACAAGTCATCTTAATTTTGAAATTCTGATGAAAAATTGTTTGAAAAGACATATTTTGCATGCATTTTCTTGAAACTGACTGTTTTTACTACATCCTGATGATATTTCTACATTTCCAACTTATTTCATGATTTTTTGCCAGCTATAACAAAAATGATATGCTACTAAGTGTCCGGATTTCGAATCATGACGTTATTGGGATGTTCTGGGTCATCCAAAAACTCCTTGGAGTAAAGATCTGTTGGTCTACTGCCGTAACAAGCAAGAGGTCGACGGGGTTTGACCCTGAAACTTACACGCTTCAGTGAGTATGGTGCACTTCTTTGCTGATGCTCCACCAATTAACGAAGTCCCAAAGATTCTTATTTTAAGTCAAGGTCATTTTTTTTAATTAACGTGGTTATCAGAGTTCTAACTAAAACCTTACCTCAATATCAGTTGTTTTACCGCAATATCAGTTGTTTTCTATCAAAAAAAAATGTATTCTCGTATCTTTGACAGGTTAAGGACTTGGTTCTAATTCCGTCCAAAAGTTGAGCAGTCCAATTAAGCCATTACGCCAAAGTGAGAATTATTTCCCTCATTTTTTTTTAACCGAGAAGAATAAAAACTGTCTTGCAGGATGTCTCCAAAAACAGGTCACATCGCGGATAATGAGGGAAGTGGCAAGAATGGGTTGTCATTTTGCCGCTAGGTCACCGAACCGCCGACTCTAAACTAGTCCTTCACAACAACTGCGAACCTGGTCAAAAACAAAAAGCAAAAATTAAAAATGTGCAAGTTAAAAAAGCGCAGCTGAACATCATGCTACGAACTTTTCTATTCCAGTCACCAATCTGTGTTTGTGTTAATGAAAAACAATAGCTGGCTAAGGAGAGTTGGAAAAATTAACTCACTTCAACTCAATCAGTGTAGTAGGAATGCAACAGATTTCGAATCTTAAATTATTTGACTTAATTTTAGTTGAAAATGGACATTACATCGTTCGGAAACGTTCGAATAATTTCTTTTCGTTTTTGCCTTCCTCACTGAGGAAAGGCTATGGAACCACTCGAAAATTTAGATTTTTTAAATTCACAAAAGTAGCATAGCATAGCATAGCATAGGTGTCTACCCGTAGCTGCTACATCGTTATTGATCAGGACCCCCAAACATTGCTCCGTGAACCACAGATGAAAAGTAGAAACCAATCATCACCCCTTCGTAATTTTCAAAGGTCCCTATCGTGCCGATCAATACCGACGCCGGCCACGACCAGAGGTAAGACACGGGGAAGTGGATGGGAATGTTAGCCGATACTTGAATGATGGGACCGCCAAATCGACTGCGTCTCCGACAAAGTATCACATGAGTTTTGAGGGGTTAGTAATATGGGTATGAGGTCAGGATTCACTGTGGTATGTGATGCGACCATAAGCAATTTGTTTATCGGTTCAAATTTTAAAAATCTTAGGCAGCCGGCTGTGGAAAGATAGCTATCTAGAGATTTAAATATAGTATTAATTCGACCGCGATTATCCAGAAATTCTCCATCAGCGTGCCTTCCGATCAACGGTGATGTAGAAAGGGATTCATTCATTAAGATGATTTTATATCAACATATTCGTCAACGTGCCTTCCGATCATCGATGATATGGAAAGGACTTAATCCAGCAATACAACTTGCTTGTCTCAAAAAACAAAAATCGAATCGTTTCTATCGAAAACATTATAAAGAGAACAAAAAAACTCATCGGCCAACGCACGCGCGAACTAAAAAAAATTAAAAAAGAAGAAGAAGAAGAAAACCAATCACCCCATGCACTCGAACAGCGACACAAAAGAGACGGAAAATAACACGAAAAAACAGGACTGCGCGTCCCCACAGGTACCGCACTACTGATGCCATTCGCTTTTTAAATTCACAAAAGTTCTTCAAAAGTCTGCTCGAACAAAATTCTGTTTTATTTGCAGGTGCATTTGAGCCAAACTGGGTTAAAAACGCCATTTTGTGCAGCACACAATGCCTCACCTTTTGACTTTCACAGATCCCCAAAATTCGATTAAAATCCTGAGATATTCAATACAAACAGAAGGTTAGAACGCGTTTGACATACATGCAGAAAAATAAGGCATATTTGAATCAACAAAACGTTTTGTTGATTTGAAAATCAAGATTTTTGTTGAATCAATGCTAAACCTCAAAGCAACTTTTTCAAAACAAAAAACGATTTATGTGGAATTGAGAAAATCAAGTTTTGTTTCAACGCAAAATCGGCGTTGATTATATTCAACAAAAAAATGGTTGAATCAAACCTCGTACAGGCTACAAAATATTTTTCTGCGTGTAAGTACAATAGTGTGGTTCAGGCCCCCTTGGAAATGCAAAAAGTGGTCAAAGACCGTTGCATTGTTGATTAAATCATTGTTCTATGCCCACTAAAGCTCTCCTGAAATTTTCAGCCAATTTGGTTCAGGTTTGGCCACAGCTCTGGGACATTTAAGTTTGCATGGGATTTTCAACGTTTTACTACGGGAAAAAATCTTTTTTTTAGTTTTTACTGCCTCAACAATCAGTTACCCATTTAAGTAATTAGAACTAATAAAATGTATGTAGATTATTGTATGGGGAACAACTTTTCAGAACATCACAGGTTGATCCGAGTTAATCTGGCTTAATTATAAGTGGTTTAAGCTATGGTGTCGTAATTGTTTTTTGTAAAGGGCCAACACCGCATTTTTTTCTAATTTTCATCTAGGCGCTCACTACGATTTGTTTTTCATAGCTTGACAACTTTTATGTTGTTGCTGTCAAAAAAAAATTCAACTGGAAATGGAAAGGTCTTTTTTCATGTCATCCGTACAATTTGACCAGATTTTCTCGTTTTAGGTTCCGCAGTGTCCAGCGAGAAGTGGAAATTTTAGTCTTACTCCAGTTTGTGCAACGATCCAATCCAAAAAAATAGCCCAACGTCTCCGGAGTTCTAAATGCCGATGTGTCGTTGATGGTCAAACACACCAAGGGCCAAAACCACATCTCGTTCAAACGGAATCATCATCATCAAGAACTAAGATGTGGAATGTAAAGCAGCTCAATTCAGTTTAAAGATTGTTAGCAAAAATGTTGAACCGAGTGTTGATTTTAGTTTAGCTTAGCTTGGTAAAAATTTGAACCGAGTGTTGATTTTGAACATTAAATTTATTCCAAATCCTGCTATCTATCGCATTTGTGACTAAAAACTTGCGCGGCCTCATAGTTACATGCTACCAGCCAAGGGCATCAAAGCATACAACTCAGTGAGGGTTGTGGGAGGTCCGAATGACTCCCAATTTCTCTCAAGGGTCGACATGCTTCCTCTTCTACCTGATCTCGTATTCTTTCCCACTATATTCCACTTCCTTAGGGGTTACCTCCTACCTCAACCTGATTCTTTCCGGATACCGTGGGTGGATCTTCTGCTGATGTGAGGCCCCTCAGCTTCACCTGCCGCTGCTCTGCTTCCGGATCTCCGGAACCGACCTCCTGCCGTTTCGTTCTGCTGCTTGCTGGCATGGGGGTGGACGTCGAACTCGCCAGCGTCCCGGCGTCGTTGTGGTTGCTGCTGCAGTCTTCGGTGTCCCCTTCGTGTGCTTCTCCCTCGCGCCCACCAGTATGGTGACGGACTCGAGCCTCCACGTTACTGAAGTTCCGTGGGAATTGCCTGGTTTCTGGCGCTAGGTTTGAGTCGTGGGACAGGTCTTCCGGAACCAGATGGTTCTCTGTGTGGTTTGTTGTTCGGGGGGTTCCAAAATGGAGGACGCAGAAGATCTAGCGATGTCGGCTAGTCGCTGCTCGTCTATACCGCAATTGACGACGGTAGACGGTAACGCTCGCGATCACGGATGTTGGGTGGAACCACGACCGAACCGGGGGATGTTCCGTAGCGAAGCTACGCGAACTTTAGTCCTAGACTGACGGGTTCTGTGGATGAGATGAAGGGGGGGGGGGGGGGGGGGGGGGAGTGTAATGGCGGTCCTCTCTGGTCTGGTCACTCGCGGCACTTATCAGGGTTGTTGGAGGGTTCGCGGGGAATTACCTAAAGTTCTTGGAGTCTCCCAGTCTCCTCTGTCCTCCGTGAAGTCCTTTGACCGCTTCCTGGCACTGGCACTTCACAACACTCCGTCGAGCTGTAGTCGAAGCTACGACGGCTTTCGCGACTTGTGGCCTCATCCCGCCAACCTCTGATCCAGCGAATCCTGGAAAACCCGCCATCATCATCAGTTTCGCCACCCCCAATGGCTGCCCATTCGTTGATCCTCGGTCCTCTGGTGGTGTCTCACTATCCACGAACACACGCACTCCCCTGCCTCTGTGTCACCGAAATTCTCCCACAACACACCCACTGGTTACACATTCGAGAACCATCTTTAGAATTATATAATCACATGAAATTAGGCATTTTAACATTCTCTTCATAGTATTTCCTAGTATGTGGTATGGCGATTGTCCACGCTCCACATACAAAAGTTTTTGTTATATGGGCAATTGTTCACGAGGAGGGGGGAGTGTGAACGATTGATGAAGAAAATACAAATTTTCTATAATTTGTGGGTGATATCTATTGAAGGCAAACGGGAAATTTTATCCGATTCATTAATCACAGTCCGCACACATAAAACAGGTTGGTTACTTTTAACTAAGGCGATATATTGGGGATTAATAAATGCCTGTGCAGAATAATTATAAATATTGTAGAAGGTTTCTAAAAATCGATAATAATTGCTTAAACGTACGTTTCTGTTCTCTATTGCGACTTCTTGGCCTTTCGCTGAAGACTCTCGCAGTAATAATCAAAGAACTATTGAATAATTGGTAATTATTAAGATGAAACAAAAATATTCCTACAAATTCTTACTACATTATTTATTTCAAGAGGCTGTACTAGTTGTACATGAATAAGGGTTGTTTCGTCTGGCGAAACCTAAATTAGATATAATAACTTGTAAAATCAACTAATTATGAATTCTTAGATTTTACTGTTTGATGCCATTATTGAAATATCTCAGAAATATTGAACTAATTAAAACTACTGTTTGTGCAGCGAAGAGTTGCGTATGGTTCCTGCTGCTTTTTAAAAACTTTGATAGATAACTTGCAAGTTTGACACTTAGGTCTACCAAGATGCGACGATGTCGTAGGGCCTGGTCAAGTGGCGCGTCAAGTGCTTTGGCACGTAACATAATCATTTGAATCCCATGCTTCAAACCACAATAATACCATTAGGAAAGGTTTGGCACACTTAATTATCACGTTTCGCTGGCGTTTAATTCCTCTCTGGATCATACAATTATTTACTCCTCTACTTCTGCATATCACGGAGACAAAGTTAAAGTTAATTCGAATTTTATTTTGCCAGATTTTTCAACAAAATTTCTTTAATGCTTCAATAAGATGTAATTCGAAAACCAGGCAAGTCGGGCTGGGTAATAAAATTCCATGCCAGAGCTCCTTCATTTGCGATCTCTAAGTAGGAATTCTATTGTTGCCATTCCGTTCCTCATGGTCATCGGCATTTTGAACTCCGGGGACGCCGGATTTTTTTATTTGACTGTAATTTCCACTTCTCGCTGGACACTGCGGAACCTAAAACGAGAAAATCTGGTCAAATTGTACGGATGACATGAAAAAAGACCTTTCCATTTCCAGTTGAATTTTTTTTTGACAGCAACAACATAAAAGTTGTCAAGCTATGAAAAACAAATCGTAGTGAGCGCCTAGATGAAAATTAGAAAAAATGCGGTGTTGGCCCTTTACAAAAACAATTACGACACCATAGCTTAAACCACTTATAATTAAGCCAGATTAACTCGGATCAACCTGTGATGTTCTGAAAAGTTGTTCCCCATACAATAATCTACATACATTTTATTAGTTCCAATTACTTAAATGGGTAACTGATTGTTGAGGCAGTAAAAACTAAAAAAAGATTTTTTCCCGTAGTAAAACGTTGAAAATCCCATGCAAACTTAAATGTCCCAGAGCTGTGGCCAAACCTGAACCAAATTGGCTGAAAATTTCAGGAGAGCTTTAGTGGGCATAGAACAATGATTTAATCAACAATGCAACGGTCTTTGACCACTTTTTGCATTTCCAAGGGGGCCTGAACCACACTAAAGTACAAGCTCGAATACCGTAAACATTTGTAATTTCAACTCGAGACTTCTGGACAAATGCACAATATGGTCAACCAAACAAAACGTGTTTGTTATTGTTTACATTGCGTGCTCTTATTTTTGTTTATTCAAGGGCAAACACAAAAATACGATTTTCTTCGAACTGGCGAAAAAATGGATGAAAATTGCTAAAGTTCCGGCAAATCACGTAGGCTGGATCATGCATCGCAGTGCTTTTCGAGATGATTTTTCTAATTCGCGATCAAAAGTTCCACGATCGCTAGACATTTTAAAAACCGAGTTTTTGAATATGTGGGATTTATTTAGAAATTAAAATCATTAAACCGTATTGAAATATATGTATACAAGAATTTATAGATTGTTACATATTTTTTGTGTACAAATATCAGCGTGATATATGTACACAACAATTATGTAATGATCTAGTGATTCAAGTATTTTTTATTTTAATACGGTTTTATGCTTTTAATAATTGAATAAATCCCGCAAATTCAAAAACTCAATTAAGAGTGCACAGCAACCAAGGAATTTGTTGTCTTCTTATTCCAAAATTGTCAAACTTACGGACCCAATCCTGCAAGAATCTGATTGTAAAAATAGTCAAACTGTGTTGTAAATAACTAAGAAGACAGTAATATAGGTAGGTAATGTAACATAAATCTTGGTGCAAATGCTATGGTTGATGTGTACCGTTAAAAATATAATTTTCAAAATGTTCAGCGATTTGCTTGCGATTTGCAACCTTCTACAAATTTGTTTCTTGTCTTATTTCGCACATTCTGATAAGTAAATGACACATAAATCACATTATTTGACAAGTTTCCTGACATGTCCTTAAAAAGTCTCCAATAAATGATTAAGGAATTTCAAACAAAAAACTTAAAATAAAGATATCTCAGAAATTCTCGATTTCTCGATTAAACATTTCACTCTTAGAAGCATTGGAAAGCTGAGAAATTTTTTCTCTAAGACACATTTGAAAGTAGCGATAACTATTTTTTCCTGAAAAGGTTGTTCTAGAAAAATAATCGTTTGGCATTTAAACTGCATCGATTGGGTGTCTTTTGCAAAGTCGTAGGAAATAATCAAGACTACTTAGATAAACGGCTTCGAATCGTGTTTTTTTAATTTGCTTTCATTTTGAAACAGTTGGAATATTTCTTAAATCATTTTTAGATGTATCATTGAATTTGCCATCGTTAAATGAAAAAAAAAACACCGTTTCCGCTTTTTGAAATGTAAATCGAATGGAATTTTTATTACAAATAAATCCAAGTGTGTCCAAAGTTGCATCTTAATAAACTGTGTTTTGTAGAACGGAACAACCAGGCTAAGAAAAAAGATTTCCCTTGAAAAAAAAAAGCCAAAAGACGCTACGCGTGACTTAAACGAATCAGTCTTAATTTGAGATTCAAGAAAAGTTCCTAGCTGGGCGGATTCTATCTTAATTTTTCTTCGTTTCAAAAATCACGCAGATGTCACAAGGAAGATTGTTAATTGCGTCAAATGAAAAGCTTCGCTGGTGCTTTTTCCTCTGAAAGAACCAGAGGCGACTCGTCCACCTGTTCAACCTGTTCATTGAACAGGTAGCCGTTTTCAAGCGGATAATTATTTTATTTAAGTACCACGGTGCTTTTTTAAATAAGCAACATACAATAATTGTTTATTACAATTTTTGGTTGAATATACGGTAACAAAATCAACTCCCTATGTTCAGCAGCGCTACATGCACCGAAAAAGCTTTGGCCCGCCACCCTTTACTCTTTACCACTCTTTACAACCCACCAATACTAAAGCGAGCCAGCCTAGCGGGCCACGCGCAAATGCTGGTCGCGTTCAACACCGACCCCCTGAACGTCGGGGAAAAAATCTCCATACAGAAAAAAATCAACACATGTAAAGAGTTTCCTATTCATACGCAGCGGCAGTATCGATGTGTTGGTAAATCTGGTTCAATCTGAGAGCGTGAACTGACAGCATTTTTGGGAGAGAGCGAAATGCCACCCCCAGGCCCCAGCCGACTTAGCTCGCTCAGCTCTCCAGGGAGCTGCATGCAAAAGGTAAACAAGCCAGCGCGTTGACAGCACGTTGAGAGCATGAATAAATGAGAGAGCGCGAGAGCACCACAGATATTGCTCTATATTTGGCGCACTTTTAGGCATCATGCTGTTTTGCGCAGACTGGTGATGGCTTGTTTTAAAACTGGAATGTTCAACTGCGTGCGTTGAACCTCTTCGATTTTCTTGGTTACTAGTGGATCCTTGCTCTATTGGAAAGTGATATAATGTTAAGTTAAGATAGTGTGATTGATAGATTAAATTGAAACAATTGAAACAAAAAAGTACTGTGCTTTTTTCCAGGATCGGGACACATGAGAAGAATTATGACAATAGATTCAACCATGATCGCTATTTTATTTTTCGGATGGTTCTATTTAAAGCGGATGCAGTCCTAAAAAAGTTAAAGATTTGTTGCCATTAAATGCTCCAAAAACGACTGTGATTATTCAGACTGTAGTCCCGGTTCACTCTAGTTGAATATATTATAATCATAATTTGTTCTGAAAACTTTTTTTCATTGATGTTAAAAACAAATATTTCAGTAATCTCGGATTCATGTCAATATAGTTTTGTTTTTAACATCAAAAGCCCTTCTTTTTATTCGGAATTTGAATTCCAAAACCATGAGGACATAACAGTGAGTAAATTCAATTCTCTAAACATTTGGCAAAGGATCAAAAGCGATACCACCTGGTTCTAAAAAGTATAGAGTAAAATGACATTTTTAATTTTTAAATAGTAACCAAGTTAGGTCAATATTTGTTAAAATAATGGGCTTAAAAAGCCCAACAAACAGTTTTTTTTGTTAAGGATGTGGTATTTTTTCTAACATCCTGATGAATAGTTTTAAAATTCAGTATAATATTCAATAACTTCAGTTGAATTTCGATAAGGATGGAAGTGCTTGCTCTGTTTTTCCACATTCCCCACGCTAATGATTAAGTCTTAAAAATACATTTTAACGAGATAAAAAACTTAATTTTAATTAATTATTTGCATAAACCGAAAATTATAATAGTATAAAAATAATAAAACGTAAAAATAAAAACCATTGGAAAGAAAAAAGCTTTAAAAACATTTTTTAACTTTGAACAGGTACTTCTTTCGGGCACGAGTCGCCTCTGGAAAGAACCTAATTAGAGTCATATTGTGCAATGGTTGTGGATTTGGGTGACAATAAAAAAATGACATCAGGAATACTCTCTGATTTGATTTCTTAGGCAAAAATAAGTATCTGTGTCGAATTTGAGCCAAATCGGTGAAGGTTTAAATTGTCCAAGAGTGCGATTCTTGTAGGAAAATTAATTCCCTACAACTTTGTTGAAGGGTACAAACCGATCGAGTTGATCTTAATTTTTGGTGATTATATACCCCTTATATACTTTCAAGTATCTAAGCTGATTTCTTTTCATCGCATTGCTAATAACTCAACAGGATCAACTTGGATTGATTGCACCCTTCGACAAAGTTGTAGGAAATTAAATTTTCTAGAAGAATCTCACACTTGGGCAATTTGGGGCGAGACTCGCGCCACCTGATGCCATAATCCTGAAGCGATGTTTTTCCCCACACATTGTTGCGATTTTCCCCATATAAACTTCAACGCTAAAAAGCGACCCCTTAACCTTAACCGATTTGGCTCAACATTGGCACAGTTACTAATTATTGCCTAAAGAATCGAGCAAGGGGTATTCAAAATTTTCATTTTTTCTTGTCACCCTATTGTGGGCTCTTTTTGATTTTTTGAACCACTTTCCAATTTTAGGTATGGCTTTAAATTGTACTTATTCTTGATAGATAAAAAAATATTGATATTGCAAAGTTTAATTTTTTTTTCATAAAACTCACCTGGTGAAAGCTCCTCCGTGACGGTGTCCCTGGCAGACACCCATGACCATCCTTCCACGATCACCAGCACCAGCATCCAACAGACAGTTCTGGTCTTCATGACTACCCCACCAAGTTTGTTCACAGAATACACAATTCCAGTAATCACTCTTCACAGCGCTAACCGTAGATATTCCGATCCGTTTGGAATTAAATAACACTCACTGGGCGCGTCAGTCTGCAATGATAAAGAGAGAGAGAGAAAAAACAGAAAAACCCGGCTGTATTAAATGATGATTTCCACGTGGCAAATGTTGAAAAGTCAATCCGCAAAACCCGCCATTCCCGGATTTTACCCGAGCTTTCCCCGAAGCAATCGATAAATCTGATGTAATTTACTGCCCCAGCACAGCGGCGGTGGCATCGAGGTCAATCAATCGTGACGTATGGTGCTCGAGGAAACCCTCCAGACCAGACCTATACAATTCGTAGTGATAGACACGTGTGTGTGTGTGTGTGCAGCACACGTGGTGCAAAGGAAGGCCACAGTTTTGCTGCACAGAGAACGTTTAAAATTTTCCAATCATGACGAGAGAGCGAGCCTGGAAAAACTGTCAAAAGCAGAAGGATTAATCGATTTATTATATGCCTGCTAGCTTTCAATCTTCCGTTTCTTTCAAACTGGGCATCATCTGCCCAATTCTGGGAGCACTTGGAACCTGATGCCAGTAAGAAGACGAAAAAAAAACACAAATCCGTCGATGCATGTCATGTTTAGGGGTTGCCAGAATATTGAAAATCTTTCCACCCCTTCTGGAAGCGGAAGCAGCTTCCATCAAACGTAGGTCGAACTGGAACGTGATTCTTTTACTTGAGTTATGAGTTTCGAGGGATGGAGGAGAATGAAGCTGACGACAAGGGACTAGGGATGGTCAGAAAAATCAGGGGGTAATTCTTCGAACCCTCTTCGATTTTCCTGAGACATTGCATAAACGAGAAAATATGTTCTTTGAACACGAATTCAAGTTTCATTTGTAGAGTTTTTTTAAATAGGTCCTATAATCATATGAAAGACAAAAGCTTATAGGACCTTGTAAAAAAAAACTATTGTATTCTGATATCTAGTAACGGAGGGCCCGCCCTTTAATTTTTCTGGATTTTTACTAAGATGTTATTTGTAGCTCGAAATCGTCAAAAGATAGAAAGTTTCGAAAGAAAACGAATTTTTCGCATCGCTTCGCTTCGTTAGAAGACCGTGATTTCAGCGGATTGCAGACTGGATTTCGCCATGTTAAGTGATGATTGTCTAAATTAAAAAAAAAAAAAAACAAACTAATTTTTCACCAAAAAAGAGAAAAACAGATTTAAAATCATTTCCCGTTATTAAACACTTTTTAAGGTAAATTTAATGTACTTTTCAAATCTGCGATGACCCACATAAGACATTTTTTATTTTTTTCTTTGAAAAATGTATCAAAGTTCCACAAGAGCAGACAAAAACAACGATTCATAAATGGATTGTATTTATTCTTCACGAGTTATTTGTTTTTTGAAAAAGTGATGACCATTTTTTGATAATATTTCGAAGTTGTCACCCCTAAAACTGATTTAAGTGCTGTCGAATGTATTTTTTTTCGAAAAAAAAACCGCAAATTTTGCATCAGAGTGACCCTTTTGGCGTTTTTTTCTGGCTAGTGCATTGCTAGAATTAGGGAATTTTATCTGAAAAAATATATAGGTACACTTTTGGACTCAACTAAACTTGGAGGGAACGTTCATCTTTCGATAGTTATCAGAAATCCCAAGTTTGGTCCTAGTTGGACCATCCCTCTATTTTTTGCTCAGCCCTCTTTTTGACGATTTTCTTAAAAACTTTTTTTTTCTTTATATCATAACTTTGCAACTATTTGAGTAAAAGACGTTGTTCAGGTTGCTTTTTATAGAAAATTGTTCAAGGAATTCGATAAAATGCCCCCTTAAATTATATTTTAACGTTTTAAGTATTGAAATTCAGTTTTGACCAATTTCTTATATTTATATATTTTTCAATTTGTCACCATCGTGTTTCCCGGACAATTTTACATAGAAATAAATGTTAACCTCAAACTAAACTGAACTATTGGCGCTATATCTGTAAGCTCATACATCCAATTGAAATGTGACCAAAGTCAAACTTATGGGAAATTGGACGAGCTTTCCGGTAAAAATATTTTCGAGACTGAAAAATCAAGTCTGTCACATAGAAATTGCCAAAAACCATCATAAAACCTATTTTTTCAACATTTTTGTTTTTAAAACCGCTGTAACTTCACAAAGATTGGACTTAGGACCATGGTCAATATGGAGACTTTTATGTAAAATTGTCTGGAGAATCGACTTTCGAGTTCTGTTTTTGAAAATTTTGACGTTTAAAGCACTTTCAAAAAAAAAAACAGTTTCAATAAATGATTTTTGTAATTTTTTAGGTGAGTTGCTCCATCCTGCATTTTTCGTGAGTCTTTTTGTAATATCTTAGGCTATTTTCACAAAAAAAATTAACGAAAAAAAAACGTGGGCTCACCTTCAAATTTGACTTTTAAACTTAAAAATCAAAAATCTTATAAAAGTGGCGTGTATTTTTGTTTCAGTGTATTTTTTTCGGAAAGCCCGTCAAATTTCCTACAAGTTTGTCTTTGACCACTTTTTGATACGATGCAACGGCTTCGAGATACAGAAATATTTATATTCCGAATTACAAAAATATTTAAAACACTTACACCCTTCTCAAATGTCATTATCGTGTGGAACTGGCTCCATATACAAAAAAATGGCTTATATAAGCGTAGGATAACATGTCTACAAAGTTTCATTGAAATCGTAGAGGGTCGGGTACAACCGATTCCCTATTCGGCATGGAATTGCTCCTTATGAATTTCGATCCGAAACAAGTTTCTCACATATAAAAACCAAACTATGCGGGATTCATCCTTTTTTTGTTAAAAAGTACACCATGTATAGATGAACGTTCCCTCCAAGTTTGGTCCAAATTGGTGAAGGTCGAGTCCAAAAGTGTACCCAGTTGACCTGGAATGACCCATATTTGGATGGTGATTTAAGAAAAAGCCAAACAATCAAGCAGTGCACCAGCCACAATGAAGGTCCATGGGGCAAAATTGGCTGAATTAAAAAAAAGACTTTTAAAGCAAAATTATGTTTTGAGGGTGACAACTTCGAAGAACCAAAAAACCAAAATCATCACATTTTCAATAAACTTTATCATAAAATTCGGATAACTCGTAAAAATCGAACAGACGGCTTGATTTATGCATACAATTTTTGGCTTTGCTCTGGACTATTGCAGAAGCAATTTCCCATCAATTGTTTTTTCTCAATATTTTTGACAGTTGAGTTACGAGATTGGGCAGCGATTAAAAATATTTTTTTTTGATTTCCTCAATGAAAAAAAAAAAAACTTTTTTTCGTAACTGAGATACAGGCATTCCACATATTCGGAACATCCACAAATTCGGAACACTTTTGTGATAATTTGTCAATAGCATGCCAAATGCATCTTTTCTGTTGGCCTTACTATTTTTAGGACCTTTATTTGGACATTCTCTTGCTATTTCTTTAGTAAAAGTAGTACTTCTAAAACAAATAAAAAAACTGCATCTCAAGACTTTTTCATTCAGAGCAGCAAAACACTGCCTTCATATTGCATGTTCCATAATTGTGAGATGTTATTGTGCCTCCCACAATTGTGAAATACCTAAATTTAACTGATATTTAAAAAAAAAGTTATCAGACCATTCATAAAACACAACTAAGCTTGAGTTTCGTTGGTTTCAGTGCATTAAGTCATTATTTTGTAAAAATTATGTACTCATGGAGTGAACCGATGTTTGTTTACATCCGTAAGAAAAAAGTGTTCCGAATTTGTGGATTTCAAGGTACAAAGTTTTTCTTCAAAAACTTGATATAAAAGTTAAAGTTTGCAGTTGATCGCAAGAAAAGCTTTCAAATGAAGGTAAAAGCGAATCATTGAGTTCAATTATCGATTTGCAATGATTTTTTGTTCTGAATATGAGGGATGACTGTACCCACCAAATGTATATCTCGTTACGGATTCGAGCTACAAAACACATGAAAAACGTGTTTTAGAGAAAAAAAAAAAAAAAACAGAAAAATGAAAGGAGTCGTACCGCCCCACCGTCACGAAATACCGAAAAATGAACCTCGGATTCGTGTTCAGTGATCAAAATTACCCGCTAGAGCAAAGACTCAAGGAAATCGAAGAGGGGTCAGGGCAACCGTTGTATAAGTTGGCGGAGGATGACCACAATAAGAATTTCCAATTTTGTTTTCTTATTGTATCCACCTAAAAGTGATTGCATGACGAAAAGACGATTGCCAGTAAAAGTCACGACCAAGCTTGATCGTAGCATAGCATGGCATAGCATCTATATTAATAATAATTAGAATAAAATTCTTGCTTTGAAACAAAAGACATAAAGCATTGAAGAGAAATTAATCGAATTTAACTGAAAATTTTCCCGGTTTGTCGTTCGAATTTCCGAGTGTTTCTGGTTTTTTCCACCTGAAAAAATGAACAATTTTGTCTGTAAGTTTCTTTATTAATTTCTTTTGAAACTGTTTTCAGATCCTCAATCTATCTGTCTTATCGGCAAGATTCTTTAAAAACCTATCCAACGATGAGCGCATAATAGATTCGGACAATGTTTTCATCAAAATATCTTAGATCCGGCCTCGAAAAAGAGCATAAATAATACTTTAGTGCTTATATCTTTTGATAGAGTTGTCAGATCATCATGTATACATGAAGATGGGTCTAGGAGGTAAAATTTGGAAGCTTATTTTTCGACTGATTTTATAGCTTTTCCAGGTGAGGAAGGCAAAAATAGCTAAATAAATTTTAAAATTTCTAATGCACACAGCATACCCAACATTATCAGCATCCAGGACGGCACTCAATATACGTGAGTACCGTGTAAAATAAGCGAGCAAAATCAGGAATGATGAAGAGTTTGGCATAAAACGAACCCAAACTAAGAGGTTTCTTGTTTCACTCGCAAAGCTCGTGCGCACACACACACAAAATAAAAACACACATACACGTTCACACACACAGGAAGCATCCTTCATCGAAAAGAGTGCAGCAAAGGCAACCAAGCGTTGTGAAGTGTGTGAGTTTGTGCTGTTTTTTGCGTTTTTTAGTTTGTAAAATGTGTACATTCCTCCAGTGAAGGGCATCCTATTTCAAACAATTCGATGCTGTTTGTGTGAGTGTGTGTTTGGATAAAAGTGTGTGTGCTTAAGGTAGCTTTTACTTGCTTGGGTTGGAGCAAATAAGTAAATAGGGATTAGCGCCATTGTTCTGCATGCTGTCATGTTAAAACATGATTTTTTAGTTTGAAGGTAAATTGGTAATTCTCCGTCAATTTTTTGACCCTGATTACGAATCCTAGGTCCACTTTTCGACATCTTGTGACGGTGAGCTGTACGACCCCTTTCATTTTTGAATATTCGAAAAAGACGTGTTTTTCAATAATTTGCAGCCTCAAATAGTGATAAAATTTAGTGCTCAAAAAAAATAAATAGGATAAATCTGTAGTTTAAACACCGTTCAAATAATTTCACCATAAAATAACTTCAATTTCGGAGGATTGAAAAACTTTATGGTTGTATAACACCTCTTTTCGATGGATTTGGTCTCATGTTATGTGAAAAGTGGTAATTTTCCCAACTTTGAAAAATAAGATTGAACTTTTTTGTGACCCAACCTCAGTCAACATTCCCTGATGTAACATTGTTACTATGTACTGCTAACCATATGCCACTACTGGAAAGATCGAAAAGTGAAAGATAAAACGTATTTTCATCAAAGTGCCACGAGCACACTTTGCTGATGCATCCAGCTCAATTGATGTTCTTTCAAGTGCGGAACGGAATTTTTAATCTTCTGCTCAATCCTCTGATGGACGGCAAACTGACGTGTCTTCATTTAGCAAACTGCACTTGAAGCATATAAGAAAGTTTTTCGCCACAAATTAGAACAAAATCTAAACAGATGAGAATGGCACTAATGAAGGTTCCGTTTGGAAACTAAACAACTTCACTCTTTTCTTTTTTTTTTGTTGGGATTGAAGCAATTTGCAAATGCATTTGCCACAAAGATCAAAAGTCCCAACGATGACCATCCTCCTCTCCGGGCTAGTGTGCAAGTCAAGCGAGAAGCAAGAATACCTAAAACTAGTGGCTCAATTGAAAACTATCATCATCTGAGATCATTCCTGCCGAATGGAACTGCTGCCAGAAGGGCGAAAATATTCATACACTCATTGCAGGACAAAGTTTTATCTTAATGATGATCTCTGTCTCTGTGTGCCATGGTCGTTTGGACTTCTTAAGGGGTTTTTTTTTGTTATAGTTTTTATTTTCTACAGAAACTTAGTAAAAACCCATTTTTAAACTATAAATTAGTGTAATGTTAAGATTTTTCCACAAAACACTTCAATCGAACTTTAACCTTGAAAAGGTACCAGATTTTTACAAAATTTGAAACTATTTTTTCCCATAGAAAATCAGCCCGTACAGTAATACTGAACTGGTGAAGGGCGAGATAAAGCGAGTCAGTTCAGCAAAGTAGTGAAAGCATGGAAAACTATTTATTTTGATGATCCCATGATGATGATTGCACACACAAAGGCAAGCCGTTTTGGGGTTACACTCAGTTTGGAAAAAATAAACCAACCACACTTATGTTGGAAATGTAATCCGAAAAGCCAAACTAGGGCTCGAAATGTTGGCAAAGGAGACTCGGGATGGGTTCATTTCTGGTCCTGGAAGGAAAAAAAGTGGGAGAGAGGGGCTAGTTTGATTTGAATATGATAATTTGGACAGACAGTCGAAAGTTTAACTTCAGTCCTGGTGAAGTGGAGAAATGTGGTACTGTTTTGAAGCAATTTAGTCAGAATGCCATATAAACAACAAAAACAGATTTTATGGGAATTAATGTTAGGAATGAGCAAATCTCAGAAATTTCGATCATTCGATTTTGATTTTTGTATTTTTTTATTTGGCTGAAACTTTTTCGGTGCCTTCGGTTTGCCCGAAAAAGCCATTTGTTTGGCCATATAATTTTCCATACAAATTTAGCAGCTGTCCATACAAAAATGATGCATGAAAATTATAAAATCTGTATCTTTTGAAGGAATGTTTTGATCGGTAAGGTGTCTTCGATAAAGTTGTAGGTATGGATAAGGACTACACTGAAAATAAAATGCTACACGGAACTAAAACTTGATTTGCACACAAAAAACATTATCTTGATTTTTTTTTTTCATTTTTTGGTTTGTATTAGAAAAGATCAAACGCCAACTTTTCAGAAATTTCCGAGTTGAAATTTTTACCGAGCTATGAGTTTTTGAATAAAAATGACTTATTTTTTCAAAAATTGGACACATTGGTCGCAATTGTTTTTCAACTTCATTTTATGATGTAAAATCGAATTTGCAATCAAAATGTACTTCAGTAAAATTTTGATAAAGTGCACCGTTTTCAAGTTGTAGCCATTTTTACATAAGTTTTATTGAAAATAGTCACAGCTATTTTATAGTTTGCTTTTAAAATTTGTTTATACGATCCATAGTTGCTAAAATTTTGCCATTAAAAGATTTTAAAACAGGAATATTCTGGAGCAACATTTGAAAGGGGCGGTACGACATTGCTCTTACGGCCTTTCATTACACGCATTTAAACGCGTGTAAATGGGACGAAAGGCCGTAAGAGCAATGTCGTACCGCCCCTTTCAAATGTTGCTCTGGTATTGATGTTTTCTAAGCCTCTTCCAAACAACTCATCATTTTCTAATGTCGATATCTTAAAAACTAATGGTCCGATTTTAAAAGCTAAAATATGAAACAATTTTCCGATCTCTTCGAAAGCAATATTTGAAAAGGACCAAACATTAAATATAATGCCTTTTTGAAATGTTAGTTTTCATCAATTGGTCAATGATTTTTTGCACATTGCAACTACATAACAACTTTTGCATTTCTGAAAAGTTGTTATTTGATGTCCCCTAAAACATATAAATTATTTTTACCGTGTTTAATTTGATTTCAGTGTATTCCTTAACCATACCTACAATTTTACCGTAGACACAAAAAAAATCCTTCAAAAGAAACAGATTTTTGAATTTTGGTTTATCATTTATGTATGGACAACTGCTAAATTTGTTTGGAAAACTATATGGACAAACTAATGACGCTGAATGGCTTCTTTGGGCAAACCTAGGGCTTGTGTTTTTCATGGCAAAAGTATCGAAATTACGCGGCATGCCAATTACAAAACATTCAAACATCACGGCAATTTCACGGTAATCTTAAAACTAAAAATAAACATACAAATGCATTTTATTAGCAATTATAAACAGAAAAGTGTCTTAACAATTAGCAGTAGTTTAAGGTACAAAATAAAACCCCCTGACACGAATAATTTATTTAAAAAAAAAGGAGATTTGAAAAAAAATCTTGGGATATTTTGAAGTATTTTCGTCAGATGAATTTTAGATTTTTTTGAAATTAGGTCTTACAAACAAATGTAATCAAATCTAAGGTGCGAAAGGGATACACTCAGTGTTCACAGTTGTTTATATGAGCTATTTGTTCATGGTTGTTTTATATCGTTGATTAATTTAAATAAATTTTCCAAAAAACAAAAAAATATGTTTTTTTACATTTTATTTCAAATTGATTAATGTTCTCCAAAAATGATTTTGGAATATTGTGTAATAAACAAACAATCTGCATTTTGTTGAATATTCTTATTAACAATATACTCTTAACATAGTTGTAGATCTGATATGGGTAATTCTCTACCAACTCACACGAAATCGGGAAAAGTTGCCCCGACCCCTCTTCGATTTGCGTGAAACTTTGTCCTAAGGGGTAACTTTTGTCCCTGATCACGAAACCGAGGTCCGTTTTTGATATCTCGTGACGGAGGGCGGTACGACCCTTCCATTTTGAACATGCGAAAATGAGGTGTTTTTCAATAATTTGCAGCCTGAAACGGTGATGAGATAGAAATTTGGTGTCAAAGGGACTTTTATGTAAAATTAGACGCCCGATTTGATGGCGTACTCAGAATTCCGAAAAACGTATTTTCATCGAAAAACACTAAAAAAGTTTTAAAATTCTCCCATTTTCCGTTACTCGACTGTAAAAATTTTGGAACATGTCATTTTATGGGAAATTTAATGTACTTTTCGAATCTACATTGTCCCAGAAGGGTCATTTTTCATTTAGAACAAAATTTTTCATTTTAAAATTTCGTGTTTTTTCTAACTTTGCAGGGTTATTTTTTAGAGTGTAACAATGTTTTACAAAGTTGTAGAGCAGACAATTACAAAAATTTTGATATATAGACATAAGGGGTTTGCTAATAAACATCACGAGTTATCGCGATTTTACGAAAAAAAGTTTTGAAAAAGTTACTTTTTGCGTTTCTCTTTGTTTCGTCGTCCGTGTCTGTCGCGGGTGACCATGAACGGCCATGATCGATGACGACCAACTTTTTCAAAACTTTTTTCGTAGAATCGCGATAACTCGTGATGTTTATTAGCAAACCCTTATGTCTATATATCAAAATTTTTGTAATTGTCTGCTCTACAACTTTGTAGAACATTGTTACACTCTAAAAAAAACCCTGCAAAGTTAGAAAAACACGAAATTTTAAAATGAAAAATTTTGTTCTAGATGAAAAATGACCCTTCTGGGACAATGTAGATTCGAAAGTACATTAAATTTCCCATAAAATGACATGTTCCAAAATTTTTACAGTCGAGTAACGGAAAATGGGAGAATTTTTAAAACTTTTTAGTGTTTTTCGATGAAAATACGTTTTTCGGAATTCTGAGTACGCCATCAAATCGGGCGTCTAATTTTACATAAAAGTCCCTTTGACACCAAATTTCTATCTCATCACCGTTTCAGGCTGCAAATTATTGAAAAACACCTCTTTTCACATGTTCAAAATGGAAGGGGTCGTACCGCCCTCCGTCACGAGATATCAAAAAACGGACCTCGGATTCGTGATCAGGGACAAAAGTTACCCCTTAGGACAAAGTTTCACGCAAATCGAAGAGGGGTCGGGGCAACTGCTGTGTGAGTTGGCGGAGAATTACCCATATGAAATACGTTTTTATTTGTAAACTGCTTTCAAAATGCTTTTGAAAAATCTTTTAAAATGTCGGAATTAAAAAATAAACCATAATCTAATCTAATCTAATGAGACCCTAGCGCAGCTAATCTTTCCAAGGGATCCTGGAGAGTGCCTTAGGTTAGATGACGCCTAGAACTCTTCTTGTCATTCATTATCATTTGTAGTGCGCCATTGCATCGGAATGCATTGAAACATCACAAGCGTTAAAGCGGCCAGGTCTACTGCGTAAAGCCGTATCGCAGAGATGATCCGTAATTGGGTTGAGTTTGAGCACAGAGTGTTCGAACAACAACACAATTCTGAATCGACAGGGGAGGAAGAAGCGTGGAGACACACCACCATACGTCAGAATTAAAAAATAATCCATAAAGGCACTAAGTAGCGATTCATCAATTGAATACATCAAATTTCGCGGCATTTGCATTTTCTTTCAAATAGTGTTGATTAATGTTCCATTTCCCGGTATTTCCCAAATTTCACGGCAAGGGTTGAATTTCACGAATTACGCGGCATACCGAAAGCACCAAAAAAGTTCCAGCTGGATTAAAAATACAATTATAACAATAAAAACGTTACTTAATCCACCCTTAGGTGGTTGGTGCCTTCCTCACATTCGAAAGGTCATTTAATTACCTATCCAAAGATAAGTCGCATGATATGTTTGGACAACGTTTTCATCAAAATATCTGAGATCTGTCCTCCAAAAAGTGTATAAATAATACCTAAGTGCTTATAACTTTTGGTAGGGTTGTCAGATCTTCAATGTTTTGAACGCGTTGGAAAGGTCTTTTGATTACCTATCCAACGACAGGTCGCATGATAGATCCGAACATCGTTTTCATCAAAATATCTGAGATCCGGCCTCCAAAAAGTACAGAAATAACACTTAAGTGCTAATAACTTTTTGGGTTGTCAGATCTTCAATGTATTGGTCGTTTTGGAAAGGTCTTTTGATTATCTGTTCAACGACAGGTTGCATGATAGATCCGGACAACGTTTCTTCATGATATCTGAGATCCGGCTTCCAAAAAGTACATAGATAACACTTAAGTGCTAATAACTTTGGATAGGGTTGTCAGATCTTCAATGTATTGGTCGCGTTGGAAAGGTCTTTTAAATACTTTTCTTACAAAAACCACCCTTTTTAAATCCTTCCGGACTTTTGTTAAAATTGTTTTTTTTAGCATAACTTTTGAAGTACTTAACTAAACCGTATAATTTTTAATACCGACTTATGGGACCTCAAGACGGATCGAATGACGCCAAAACGGACAAAATTGGTTTAGCCAATGTCAAGATAATCGAGTGACAATTTTTTGATCAACATCCCACCACACACACAGACATTTGCTCAGAATTTTATTCTGAGTCGATAGGTATACATGAAGGTGGGTTTAGGAGGTCTAATTGAGAAGTTCAGTTTTCGAGTGATTTTATAGCCTTTCCTCAGTAAGGTGAGGAAGGCAAAAAGACCGATTGCGTAGAGAATTACTCGATTCGATCATGCTTTTTATTTCCTTTAGGGGCAGAAAGGAGGGGGGGGGTGAGGGGAAGGAGGGAAGAATGGACCGCCAAAGAAAAAGGCCCCAAAAACATTCAAATTTATGAATTCAAAGTAGTATGTTTTAAGATGTTCCTTCAATAGTGTATACTTGGTTGATGGAAAAAATACTAAAAATCTGTTTTTGATGCACTTTAAAAAAAGGGTTTTTCAACTAACGTGATTTGTGAAGCAACTAGGAGTGAAACAATCTATTAAATTCAAATTTAATAAATTATGATTGTTTAAGGCAGGAAAAGAGTGGCCCATCCTGCACCCATGTTGTTTTTAATTTAACACTTCCACCACCAAGCCTCGTAATGATTTGAAGGTTCCGTTGGTGTTTGTTTACCTCGAGAATAGCTCACGATACCATTCTATGTATTGATCAAACTTTTTCAACCCTTCTAACTTTTCAGGAAGCTTATTTAAGAATCTCAAAATAAACAGAGTTTATGTTTTTGTGTTTGTCACTAAATTTACATTTTGCTCATAATTCGAAAAATACAACGAATTCAAACGTCGTGTTCGGTGTGGCGATGTTATTTGACGTCTTTTATAGAACCCTTACCTAATAGTTGGTCTAAATCCATTCTAAAGCCCAAACAAGGGTGGCCCATTCTGCTCCCCTGCCCCTATTCCATCCAAGACTTTTCCATTAGCAAATTCTAGTATGATACTAGAAAGTGTCACTATGTTGGGAAATTTATTCGAACATGGGCAGTACATTCCCTTTAAACTGCATACTTCGATTCTCTTCATTCCTCGATATTTTCTCTTGTTTGAAGTATCTATTCCTCGACGGTCCCTTGGAATCTTGTTGCTTTAGAAATCAACTCTCGTTATCAATATTTTCACTTTCTCATGGCTTGTAAAGGCATTTTTCTATGTGAAACTAAGCTTCGAAAGGCGTTTGACCTTTGTTTGTGTTAGTTTGCTTAACTTTTCCATGATTCTCTCCCATGTTTTCAATCAAGTCTTTATTTTGCAACGTTTTGTTTACTAATGATTCTCTGCTTCGATGGTCCTTTGAATATTGACAATCAGAGAGTCGACTGCATCATGTAAAGTCGCATAACCCTTAGTTCATCAATTATAGAATAACTCTCGCTTACTTTTTCGACAGGTCTTATGTACATAACAAACCCATGGCGCATTGGTTGTTTTGAAAAAGTACTGTAAAACTTCACTTTTCATGACTTAAACATAAGCACCTAGGCTTCCAGAGCCAATTTCACCCTCTCGATTGCTCGCTACGGTTGCACGAAAATCAAAACAAATTGGCATTTTTTCCCCTAGCAAAACCCTGCCCACTCACACTGCAAATAAACTGCATGCACACCTTAATTGGATTTGCTCCGCTGATTCTCGGGCTCCAGGTTCGATTCCCGTTCCAGGTCAGAGACGGCCTTGCAATTAGCAGCAGCAATACCGCGTACCACGTGTCTGGAGGTTTGTGTTTTGTTCAGCGAATCCTTTTGGTTTTTCCTGACACGGCGACGGCACCAGCTGAGATTTTCCACTCGTCAAACATCAATAAAATGTGCACACACACACACCCACACAGCCACACTTGGATTACGCGAAATCAGGATGCGGAGAGAAAGAGCGAACAACAATAAACACCGAAAATGCCTTCACACAAAAAGAGCTTGCTATTGACACCAACACTTGCACTGGCTATTGTGCCGAGCGAGAGAGAAACGAGCGTCGCGACGCTGCTGAGAGAGAGAGAGAGGATAAAAGATTTTCACTTTTGCAACTGTGTTGTTGTTGTTGTTGCTGTTGAAGTTGCAGAAGGGGTGCTGCTGCTGCAAGGTTCTGTTGATATTTCACTTTCACACATCCAAACAATGGCCTGCTTGGACGCACACACACACACACCTCCTACAAACGCGGGGGTAGTTTCCGTTGCGGAGCGCGAGGGTGGTTCCGAGAGAGCGTACGCTCGCGAGAGAATTTTCAGGATTTTCCTCGTTGAGTCTTCCTTCCTTCCTGGTACACCAAACGAAACACACACACAAACGGGTGGAGGGGGAAACTTTTCCGCAACCTTCCGACGAGAACTGGGTTCAGGCCAAAGTGAAACGATTTTTCCAACACTTTTCCAACCCGGCTGCTTCGGAGTAACGGTACACCTCAAACCAAGCCGGATGTGGGTCTCAGCCGAAACACTCGGGAACACTTCCGGACCCCCTGCGGGTGGCCACTTTGGATCACTTTAGGCCACTTTTTCGCACCAAACGGGAACGCAACGGAACTTGACGCTATCACGTACCACGGATCACCAGCAAAACCAGACTAACCACCGGAGAGAGCAGGTCGGTTTGCCAACCTCGACCGCGGCGGAGCCACCGTCCCGAAAGTCAGGGACGTCCCGCCAAGGAGGGGGCTAATTAATATTAGATACCACCGAAAGGTACGACATAAATTGGCACTACTCCGAATTTTCTCAACAACACAAAGCTAACACGACACTATACATCAATCCTAGCCTAACAAATCCTGAAACTAGCGAATTCGGCCACAACTCCGGAGACAATACCGGGCTAATCACGTCAACACGACTCCGCGCAATCCCACTTCCTGTTACGTCAATGGCGGTGGCCAATGGATTGCGTGAAAAGAGAGGATGAGAGGGAGAGAAACGGACAAAGAGCAGAGAGCAGAGGATCCTTGCTTTTAAAGGTGTGTGTGTGAGAGCAAATTGTGTATCTGTGCGGTATGGGATAGGGTAAGTACAACAGATGCGCAAAAATATCGCACCTTCCCAGCCCCAGCAGTGTGGACGGGTTGGGTTTCAGAACGGAACAGAAGCGGGCGAGCCCGGTGGTACAGTGGGATTGACTCAAGGCTTTTACTTGATAATGTCCTAGCGAACCGAAGAATTTGAGAAATATTTGTGTTATAAAAATCGTGAAATTTTCGATAACGGGAATGATTGTTGACATCTCGACAGAATTGAACTAAATTCCATTGTTTTTTCTTGGTGGACTTTGTAGTACCTAATTAAATTATCGAACAATATTCTTAGTCGTACAGGTCATGTCTGTAACATAAACTTTATAGCTAGATTTTGAGTGCAAAATATTTATTTACTACACTAACCCAGCTACGTGGTTTTAATGTTACAATTTCTTTTTTACAAACAGAAGGTTAAGGGATCAAAAACAGTCGGTTTGTTTTGATAGTGTGCGTGAGCGCCGTGTAAAAAGTGACAGTTCGTTACTTTTTAGTTTGACTTTGATCAAATAACGGGGTACAAACTTAAAAAGTGTCAAACGAGAAGCGACCAACCACCGGAAGTTGCGTGTATTTGGTTAACGTTTAGATCCTCTAGTTTTGATAATAGATTTTATTTCATTTTTTAACACTTCTTATGAAAAGTTTTCCTCAACTCTATCAAATTTTCTCTTCTCAGAAATTTGTTATAGGTTTTGATCCGAGGAACAACAAGTTTATTTTTTGGGCATGTTTTGAAATTTTGCCGCAAAAAGTAAACTCACAAAAACATCTTATACCTTTTCGGGATCAATTCCTAGCGTTATGCGATGTTCTACAAGGTTGTTCTTGGGATCAAAAACTATAAGAAACCTAAGAATATTTGAAGCTCAAATGAGTTTGTGGGCCAAATATAGAATGCTGGTTACTTAAAATTTTTTTTTTAATTATATAATGAATTTAAATTTAAAAGAATAAAAAATACCTTAAAGTTTAATTTTTTAATCTCTGTTATTTTTGAACATTTTCGTTTTTCTTAAAAAATAAGAAATGGAAAATGACAGTGAGTGAAAGAGCACCAACATATGCTTCTCTTTGGAGTGTTGCTCGGGGACGGGCCAGCATTATATGTGTTGGTAAGAACTGCAGATCGCTGAAATTTTTACACGCGGGCAAAAATGATCTACGGGCTTGCTGCAAAAAGTGTTATAAAATATGACATTTTCTGCAGCAAATCCAATGTTGCAGATTTTGAGATATATTTTTCCTTTGGGTGTATGGAGGCCTACAGGGCAAAAACTAACGTTGTAAAATGTTTGTTTTAGAAAAATCGAAGAACTATGAGAAAAATTGCGATTGACCAAAAAGTTAAAACCGTAAGCTTATATTCCATGAAATTCCCTAACTTTTGACCCAAAGAAGTATAGGAGGATGTTGCAAAAAGATATTAAGGTTTAAACAAATCAATTTTTAACAGTTATTTGCAAAAGCTATGAGAAAAACTAACTTAATCCACTTATGTGGTTGATGCCTTCCTCACTTTTTACCAACAATGGGGAATATGAGTGGTTTGGACACATATTTCAGCTATTTTTTTAGATCCAGAAAAATAAGTACACAGATATAACTTAAGTGGTCATAACTCGAGAAAGGTTTGCCAGATTATCAATGTTGTGAACTCGTTGGAAAGGTCTCTCGATTACCTAACCAACGATGGGTCGGATGATGGATCCGGACATCGTACATAGATTTAATTGAGATCCGGCATCAAAAATGTATAAAATATCACTTAAGTGGTCATAACTCGAGACAGGGTTGCCAGATCTTCAATGTTTTGGACTCATTGGAAAGGCCTTTCAATTACCTAACCAACGATGGGTCAGATGATGGTTCCGGACATAATTTACATACATTGAGGTGAGATCCGGCTTCAAAAAAGTACATGAATATCACTTAAGTGGCCATAACTCGAGATAGGGTTGCCAGATCTTCTATGTTTTGGATTCATTGGAAAGGCCTTTTAATTACCTAATCAACAATGGGTCGGATGATGGATCCGGACATAGTTTACATACATTTAGGTGATATCCGGCTTCAAAAAAGTACATAAATATCACTTAGGTGGTCATAACTCGAGACAGGGTTGCCAGATCTTCAATGTTTTGGACTCATAGGAAAGGCTTTTCAATTGACTAACCAACGATGGGTCGGATGATGGATCCGGACATAGTTTACATACATTTAGGTGAGATCCGGCTTCAAAAAAGTACATAAATATCACTTAAGTGATCATATATCGAGACAGGGTTGCCAGATCTTCAATGTTTTGGACTCTTTGGAAAGGTCTTTCAATTGCCTTACCAACGATGGGTCGGATGATGGATCCGGACATAGTTTATATACATTTAGGTGAGATCCGGCTTCAAAAAAGTACATAAATATCACTTAAGTGATCATAACTCGAGACAGGGTTGCCAGATCTTCAATGTTTTGGACTCTTTGGAAAGGCCTTTCAATTGCCTAACCAACGATGGTTCGGATGATGGATCCGGACATAGTTTACATATATTTCTGTGAGATCCGGCCTCAAAAAAGTACATAAATATCACTTAAGTGGTCATAACTCGAGGCAGGCTTGCCAGATCTTCAATGTTTTGGACTCTTTAGAAATACCTTTCAATTGCCTAACCAACGATGGGTCGGATGATGGATCCGGACATAGTTTACATACATTTAGGTGAGATCCGGCTTCAAAAAAGTACATAAATATCACTTAAGTGGTCATAACTCGAGGCAGGGTTGCCAGATCTTCAATGTTTTGGACACTTTGGAAAGGCCTTTCAATTGCTTAACCAACGATGGGTCGGATGATGGATCCGGACATAGTTTACATACATTGAGGTGAGATCCGGCTTCAAAAAAGTACATAAATATCACTTAAGTGGTCATAACTCGAGGCAGGGTTGCCAGATCTTCAATGTTTTGGACACTTTGGAAAGGCCTTTCAATTGCTTAACCAACGATGGGTCGGATGATGGATCCGGACATAGTTTATATACATTTAGGTGAGATCCGGCTTCAAAAAAGTACATAAATATCACTTAAGTGGTCATAACTCGAGGCAGGGTTGCCAGATCTTCAATGTTTTGGACACTTTGGAAAGGCCTTTCAATTGCTTAACCAACGATGGGTCGGATGATGGATCCGGACATAGTTTACATACATTGAGGTGAGATCTGGCTTCAAAAAAGTACATGAATATCACTTAAGTGGCCATAACTCGAGATAGGGTTGCCAGATCTTCTATAATTTGGATTCATTGGAAAGGCCTTTTAATTACCTAATCAACAATGGGTCAGATGATGGATCCGGACATAGTTTACATACATTTAGGTGAGATCCGGCTTAAAAAAAGTACATAAATATCACTTAAGTGGTCATAACTCGAGACAGGGTTGCCAGATCATCAATGTTTTGGACTCGTTGGAAAGGCCTTTCAATTGCCTAACCAACGATGGGTCGGATGATGGATCCGGACATAGTTTACATACATTTAGGTGAGATCCGGCTTTAAAAAAGTACGTAAATATCACTTAAGTGGTAATAACTCGAGACAGGGTTGCCAGATCTTCAATGTTTTGGACTCATTGGAAAGGCCTCTCAATTGCCTAACCAACGATGGGTCGGATGATGGATCCGGACATAGTTTACGTACATTTAAGTGAGATACGGCTTCAAAACAGTACATAAATATCACTTAAGTGGTAATAACTCGAGACAAGGTTGCCAGATCTTCAATGTTTTGGACTCTTTGGAAAGGCCTTTCAATTACCTAACCAACGATGGGTCGGATGATGGATCCGGACATCGTTTACGTGCATATAATTGAGATCCGGATATTTGCGAAAACACGTTTTTATACATAACTTTTGAACTACTTATCGAAACTTCAAACAATTCAATAGCGATGTATGGGACCTTAAACCAAGTCGAATGCAACTGGTTGGATCAAAATCGGTTCAGCCAGTGCTGAGAAAACTCAGTGAGAATTTTGGTCACATACATACATACACACACACATACACACACACATACACACACACATACTCACACACATACACACTAGGGTGGGTACGTTTTTCAAAAAGTTCTCGGATCAAGTTTTAGTATGGTTCCCCTTGTAGGGCATGCCCATAGGGACTTTCATGCCAAATATCAGCTCATTTGGTTGTAAACTGGCTGCGCGCATCAGGATTAAAGTTTAAATGCGAATTACTATGGGAAAATTGGAAATTTTGTTCAAACGCTCCTACAGGTCTGGGAAAACAACGCGCCAACTTCTGGTATGGTCAGGCCTATGGGGAATGGTCTGGAGAACACTTTTCCCGAAGAGAGCATATGGATTCGTTGTCCCTAGACCTGGCGCATCGGCAAACAATCCGATGTCTCCGAAATCAACGGTTTTCCCCCAAAGAGCATCAAATTTTCCTTAGCATGCTATGAAAGCTTGATGAACACCGCGACGCCATACGTCTGGCAGCTACCACGTGGTTGAAATATTTGCATAAAAATACAAATTTGCTATGCAAAGATTCTGAATTCAACTAAATAATATCAGGATTGCTCGAAATGATCATTTTCTAGTTAAAAGAAGGTTTGCAATTGAATATTCCAGCCTTTTCTCACCCACGTGGTAGCTGTCTGACATGGGCATGCCCTACAAGGGGAACCATACTAAAACTTGATCCGAGAACTTTTTGAAAAACGTACCCACCCTAATACACACACACAGACATTTGTTCAGTTTTCGATTCTGAGTCGATATGTATACATGAAGGTGGGTCTAGGAGCTTTTAATAAAAAGTTCATTTTCAGAGCAGGATTATAGCCTTACCTCAGTGAGGAAGGCAAAAGTCAAGCCGATCCTGGATGTCTATGACCCATTTTGAAGTGCTTCAAAAGACCTTTCAAATGCATCAAATAGACTTGGAATTGATGAAGTTTTACGGAAATGCGAGCTATTTTAAGATTTTTTAGGTTTTTTGGACCTCAAACTTCGAAGCCCGTTTTACCCCACTTCCCTTTGTCGTAGAGGGCTCATATTTGACATGAGTTTATCTCATTTATAGACAAACAAACGCTGAAAGTTTCATCCAAATCGGAGCACCTCGATACGACCTCTAGAACAAACCGAGCAGAATTTACAAATACACAGAAAAAAATCAATTCTCGAAACCGTGAAGTCAGTTCACGATTATGAGAGCCACGAAGGAATATATTCACGTTTATGGTGCAAATGCACCATACTCATGAATAAATTCCTTCGTGGATCTCACATTCGTGAACTTAATTCACGATTACGGGAATTGATTTTTTTTTCTGTGTACTGCCTCTTAATGGTTGCATACTCGTTAGGAGAATATTGAA
Organism: Culex quinquefasciatus; assembly: GCF_015732765.1. Taxonomy (NCBI): domain Eukaryota; kingdom Metazoa; phylum Arthropoda; class Insecta; order Diptera; family Culicidae; genus Culex; species Culex quinquefasciatus. The sequence continues at coordinate 150,758,930 of NC_051863.1, read as the reverse complement.
CTTTCAACACGACCAGAATTATCCACAAAAAGCTTGGTGAATCGAATTGGAAGGCTTTCAAGGTGAATCTTAAATCATAAGAAGATTTAAGGACCATAAATAACTAAGACCGGCCACATCACTTACCACGGTGAATTCCATCTTACTAACCCCCTCAAATCTCACGTGATACTTAGTCGAAGACAAAAAATCCCAAAAATATGGTGTGTTCGGGAAAGTTGTTCAAAATTTAATGAAGGTCCTACATCTGAAAATTGATGAAGATTGGACGATTATTGCGCCCTCCACATGTAAAAAACTGAAACAGTTGCTTTTCTCTATACATTTTGATGATTTTTCCCATACAAACTTCAAGCGATTAGAGGGAGGGGTTCCCGTGGTCAGAATGAGCTCAAGTTTAGAATTTAGCCTAGTGATGGGCCAATCTAAGATTTCAGGGGGTATCCCCGAGAAAGCCCGGATTTGGACCACCCTAGTAGACACCAATATTTTTTTTTCAACTGTTATAAGTTTGAATCCCGAGGAGGAATGCTTTTAAGTGCAATAAAATTTTGGAGGTCAGTTTAGAAAAAGGGTCACAATGACTTTTAAATTAATATTATTTTTGGCTATTATAACAATTTTCTACCTTAGTAAAATTAAAACGTTTCATAAATATGTACAAAAATGTAAGATGAAAATTTCAACTATATTCATTAGTTTCACTCCCATTTTGAAGTGCTTCAAAAGACCTTTCAAATGCATCTACAAGAATTGGAATTGATGAAGTTTTACGGAAATGCGAGCTATTTTAAGATTTTTTAGGTTTTTTGGACTTCAAACTTCGAAGCCCGTTTTACCCCACTTCCCTTTGTCGTAGAGGGCTCATATTTGACATGAGTTTATCTCATTTATAGACAAACAAACGCTGAAAGTTTCATCCAAATCGGAGCACCTCGATACGACCTCTAGAACAAACCGAGCAGAATTTACAAATACACAGAAAAAAATCAATTCTCGAAACCGTGAAGTCAGTTCACGATTATGAGAGCCACGAAGGAATATATTCACGTTTATGGTGCAAATGCACCATACTCATGAATAAATTCCTTCGTGGATCTCACATTCGTGAACTTAATTCACGATTACGGGAATTGATTTTTTTTCTGTGTACTGCCTCTTAATGGTTGCATACTCGTTAGGAGAATATTGAACTTTCAACACGACCAGAATTATCCACAAAAAGCTTGGTGAATCGAATTGGAAGGCTTTCAAGGTGAATCTTAAATCATACGAAGATTTAAGGACCATAAATAACTAAGACCGGCCACATCACTTACCACGGTGAATTCCATCTTACTAACCCCCTCAAATCTCACGTGATACTTAGTCGAAGACGCAGCCGATTTAGCGGTCTTCATCACTCAAGTATCGGACTAAAATTTCCATCCACTTCCTCGTGTTCTTGCCACTGGTCGTGGCAGGCGCTGTGATTGACTAGCATGTTAGGGACATTTGAAAGATGCGAAGTGGTGATGATTGGTTCCTACTCTTCATTTGTAGTCCATGGAGCAAAGCGTTTTTTTTTTCGAAAGCTAATAACTTTTTAGCAAAAAATCCCAAAAATATGGTGTGTTCGGGAAAGTTGTTCAAAATTTAATGAAGGTCCTACATCTGAAAATTGATGAAGATTGGACGATTATTGCGCCCTCCACATGTAAAAAACTGAAACAGTTGCTTTTCTCTATACATTTTGATGATTTTTCCCATACAAACTTCAAGCGATTAGAGGGAGGGGTTCCCGTGGTCAGAATGAGCTCAAGTTTAGAATTTAGCCTAGTGATGGGCCAATCTAAGATTTCAGGGGGTATCCCCGAGAAAGCCCGGATTTGGACCACCCTAGTAGACACCAATATTTTTTTTTATTTTGAAAATTGTGACATTAAACCTGAACAATTATGAAACGAGTAATTTTATATTAGTTAAAGTGTTATATCGTAATATCGTTGCATAATTAGTTTTCATTAATTAGACCGATGCAAATATTCATTTTTTTTGTCTTTTGACTCTGAAATTACAAGCAAGAATAATAAACACATCAATGTTTTTTTTTTTTTTAATTAGAAAATGAGTGTTACACCCGTACATTTTATTCACAATTAAAATGATTCTAAATGCAAAAGAATTCATTTTAAATGGATTTTAGTTGATTGCACTTACATTTCCATTAAAATTTAGAAGTTTTTTTGAAAAAAAATATGTAAAACCCCTCATTTTTCCAGCCTATTTTGAAAATTTAAGAGTGGGTAGGGAGGGAGTTTCGGCATGACAAAAGCTGTATCAGCCTTATTCCTCCGATTTCAGCATTTTGTCAGTCTAAATCATATGGTGTTCAATCAGATTCGTTATCCAACTGTTATAAGTTTGAATCCCGAGAAGGAATGTTTTTAAGTGCAATGAAATTTTGGAGGTCAGTTTTATCACATAACTATAACAATTTTCTACCTTAGTAAAATTAAAACGTTTCATAAATATGTACAAAAATGTACAATGAAAATTTTGACTATATTTATTAGTTTCACTCCCATTAAAACGTGTGAAATTGTTTTAATAAGAATGATTTTTAACAGCATATTTGTGTCGTAAAATCGATAAAACATTATTTCTATGTTTACAAAAAAAAAAAATATAAGAATGATCAGTTTTAAATAAACCTTCATTTTGAAAAAAAGCATTTTTTTTGTGAATGTTCAATTGGCCATTTTACATGATCATTCAAAATGGGTCCGCGGGCCACAAAATATAGTGATTTCGAAAATAAATCGAACAGTGCGAGTCATTTTCGTCTTGCGAAGCCATTTTATAATGTTTCTTTTCTGAGTGATTCTCAGATGTCACTCTCGACAGCGATGTTTTGTAAGTTAAGTAATGAGGAAAGATAAAAGGTTGAATTGGAACGTTCAATTTTCCATCCCGTAAAAAAATCCCATTTTCCGGAAATTAACTTTTTGGCCAAATTCATAGCATTGAAACTATATTGAAAACACGTTTAGAATTCTGGAGTTTTTTTTTGAAAAGGTCCAATAAACCAAATTTTCAGTATTTTTTGGGTGTTTTTTAATACCCCTGACTCAAGGCGGTTTCAAAAACACCCAAAAAGCAAAAACTGGAAATTTGGTTTATTGGACCTTTTCAAAAAAACTCCAGAATTCTACTACTACAAACAAAATAATTTGAAATATGGTTGTTCAAAACTCTGTTTTGAATTCTACATCGTCAAGGTACACACAAAAATCGTTGTTTGAAGTAACCAATCCCACTGTCCATCCGTTGTACACCAACACCAATGCTCAGTTCGATCTTGCTTTACTTTTCCTCTCTCTCTCTGCCGCTCCAGCGCTCTCTCCAAGTTTTCCTCTCTCTCAGTCCCTCGCTCTTTTGCTTGCATCACAAGCCTTTTTTGACCAAAGCAGAACCAGCAGACGTTCCGTCGACGAGCCACATTTGAAACAACACCCTTGCCTCCCCCGCACGTCAGTCCAGCCCACCCAAACTCCTTGCCCGTCGAGGAGAATCGAGGAAAAGCACGGATAAAAATAACCAAATGAAGAGGGTGTCTGGAAATGCCCTACAATGTGTACCCTTCCCTCAGCCCTCTCTCCCTCTCTCTTTCAAACCACCCACACCACCCACTTCTGGGCCCAGGCTAGGAAGCACAGACTAGGAAGTGAGCAGGTGAAAGAATGCAAAAAAAAAAACGTATAGCTCCGGCCGTTGGTGAAAAGTATGTTGCGACGACGACGACGGCATTGCTGTGCTTTGGATATTTTATGAGCCAACGTCTTGGACGGGACGGAATTCCTTTAAGCTGCTGCCACCGGGAGAGAGCTTTGACCTTCGGGGAAGGATTGGTAAGGGGAAATTTGAAGCAAATCTTATATCATGGTTAGTTGGAGAATATTAACTTAAAGTTTGAGTATACAAATTTGGTAATAAAAAAAATAATTCTGTTTAATTATAATATTTTTTTTCAGATGAATTTACTTCAATTTCTATTTGAATTTTTAAATTTTTATCTTTTTTTAACTTTTTGAAAATCGACCTGCATTATGAACATGGCCAATTTGAGGAGTATTCACCAAAATTTTGAGCCGATTTGGTCAAAGCTGTGTTGAAATATCGTGGAACCATTTTTTTTAATATTTTTATATTTGACTAAAAAATTCAAATAGAATACAAATATATTATACTCCATATACTATTTTACTGAAGTTTGCATAAAATAGCAACAATCTTTCGTCGCTTGTGTGCTATGACACTCAAACAATCAACGATTTGTTTCGAATTGTTCATTAAGTACACCTTTCAAAACAATCGCTAAACTTTCCCTGTCAAATCTTGGGCAAAAAATATAAAAAAAAACTCAAACACAAGCAAACACCCCTTCAGCGAGTGCGCTATTCGATTAAGCAAATCCACACCCCCTTCGACGACGACGACGTTGCTGCTAGAAGCGTTAAAATGCAACCCCGAGAGCACGATTGGGGTTGACACATGCCGTTATTGTTATTATGTTGGAAATACACAAATTTTCACACTTGAGGCGCTGCAAATAACACATCGCAAAAGACTTGCGAATAAAAGGAGTGTGTGTGTGCAAACTGTCGTCGACACCATTTTCCTTCTCTGTCTCTCCTTCTGCTGGGAGTGTCTGGCTTTCACCCCCTCTCGTTCTTATTTTTTCCCTCTTTATTTTAGCTCCAATTACCACACGCTGCATTTTGCCACCTTTGGAAAAAAGTGCACTTATCTTAGGGGAGGTTCACCAAGCATTAAAAAAATTGCAAAAAAGTTTACTATGAAAACCATTGATACAAAAAGTTTTCAAAAATGCAGAGCATCAAACATTCAAAGCGAAGCAAACATTTTTTTCAAAAACGGTCCGAAAAATCAGGGGACAAACATATATTTCTTCAGAAAACTTAAAACTTTTAAACAAATTTGAGATCGATCAACAATATTTTTTTTGTGAAATTTTGTTGAACAGTACTGCAAAAGGTTTTTTTTTTCGACAGAGAAAATTATTTCACCAATTCTTTGATTTTTTGAAAACTATAGATTGCAAAACAGGGACCGGTCCTGGCTGAATGGTTACGATGTTTGCTTTATAAGCGAATGGTCTTGGGTTCGATACCCATCTGCTCCCAACGAGAAAATTTTGGACTCATTCAAATTTGAACCTGTCGGTTGCATTTTCTTTTGTATTTTCACATGCACTTATTTAAAAAAATTAAAAACTGCGACTATTTTCAAAAAAAGTCACTCAAAAATGGATTTAACTTGAAAACGGTGCACTTTATCAAAATTTCACTAGAGTACTTTTTGATTGCAAATTTGATTTTACATCAAAAAATAAAGTCGAAAAATTTTTGCGACCAATTATTCGATTTTTTGAAAAAATCAGTATTGATTCAAAAATTTATAACTCGCTCGATCGGGACTGGCAACACCAGCCAGCAACAGTCAAGTGTTCGGAGCTCTTCAAACTTTTCGATTTTTTCGCCGTAATTTACCGTGATTACCCGCGAGTTTGCTGCTCCAGCATGCCAAGGGCCGGCCGTGGCCGTGGCAGTTCGAGTGCGGCCTCGAAAACCCGCGAAGCTCATCTACCGGCAGAGTGCAGAAAGGTAAACACACCAACGCCGCATCGACCGCCATCGCGCACGGGAGCGTGCCCAGTGACGTCACCGATCCATCGTTTTTACACGTGTCATACCGTCCACGTGAGTCCCCTGTACGGACGAGACAATCGACTCGGGCATCCGGAAGCAGTTCCGGCCAGCAGCAGCAGCAGCAGCAGCCGTCCACAAGCACCACGACAACAACCACTTCCAACGTTCCCACCAGTAACGAATTTGAGATGCTGAGTGGAGAAGAAAACAACACCGCCAGTGACAGCAGCAGTGCTGGCGACGACGATGACGATGATGAACTTGCGCGCAAGCAAGAAAAGAAGAAAAAATGTAACTCTCCGAAGGAACGACGTCCACCTCCAATTTTTAATTTGGATACGCTGGCAGACGATGTTGACGAGTTGCTTGAGGGCCTCCAATATTGTCTGAAAAAAGGTAGAACGTCAGTGCAAGTTATTACACATAACAAACTGAATTTCGACATGGTGGTGAAGAAGTTGAAGTTGCGAAACTTCAAGTTTTTTACATTTGACCCTGCAGAGAAGGTCCCAGTGAAGATCGTCCTTCAGGGATATCCGGACCGCCCGATCTCCGACCTGGAAGAACACCTATCGGGCATCAAGGTTAAGCCTCGAGAGATTAAGGTGCTCTCAAAGACGATAACGGTGACAGGTACGTACACATTGAACCTCCTGTACTTCGATCGTGGGTCCGTCAAAATGCAGGACCTTCGGCGGATCAAAGCACTGGACGGATTCTTTGTGACGTGGCGATTCTACATGAAGAATCCCGCCGACGCAGCCCAATGCCACCGCTGTCAAAAGTTCGGACACGGTTCAAGAAACTGCAATCTTCCGCCCCGGTGCGTAAAGTGCGGTGAGACCCACTTCACCGAAAGGTGCAATCTTCCGCGGAAAGACCAGCTGGGGAAAACGCCCAGCAGCACAAAGCGCGCGTCAAGTGCGCGAACTGTGGTGGAAACCACACGGCGAATTTCCGTGGCTGTGCCGCGCGGAAAAAGTACCTCGAGGAGCAGGACAAGAAGAAGAAAGCGCCAGCGTCCCGCCAACCTCCTAAGACTTTGAGCTCGAACGCTGCAGTAGCTGACGGCGGAGCGGTTCCATCGACCAAACCAGCGTTCCCTCCCGGTTGGGGAGGTTCATACGCTAGAGTAGCCGCTTCTGGCGTCGGTACTCCCCCGGGACAAGCTGATGTTACTGGTGATGATCTCTTCACGCTTCCTGAGTTTTTCGCCCTTGCTGGAGAGATGCTCACGCGCTTTCGTGCCTGCCGAAACAAGGCAGAACAATTCCAAGCTCTCAGTGAGCTGATGATGAAGTACATCTACAACGGATAAGCTGCCTTGTGCAGCGAAGTTTTTCGACGTCAACAGACAATACAAACTGTGATTTAGTTTTAAGCTTTTCCTATTTCTATCCTTTTCCTTAGCAAATCTCGTAGGTTTTTTTTTATTTTTCCTTCTCTTGCCAAATCCATTGTTAGAATATCCAATTACATCTAAATGAATTATAGTGTAAACCATAGTTGAAAGGAACTCCAAAACTCTATTAGGTTATAAGAAACACTAAATTGTAAATTGATTATTTACTAATAAACACTAATTGAATTGAATAGAATTATAACTCGCTCAAAGATTTTTTGCACATCCTGGAAATTTCTAAAAAGTTGTCATTTGGTGTCCTCTAAAACATTTCAAAAAATAAAACTAATTAAAATAGTGTTTTTTTGCAAATCAAGTTTTAGTGACAAAAAGTTAAATAAAAAATCACCAAATTTTTTTTTACCGTGTATCATTTTTTCCAGTGTAGTCCATATCCTACCCTACCCTATCCTACCAACAACTTTGCCCAAGACACCAAATCGATCAAACAATTCCTTCAAAAGATACAGATTTTTGAATTTTCATACATCATTTTTGTATGGCCAGCTGCCAAATTTGTATGGAAAATTATATGGACAAACTAATGATGCAAAATGGCTTCTTTGGGCATACCGAAGGCACCAAAAAAGTTTCAGTCGGATTAAAAAATACAAAAAAAAAAAATCGAATGACCGAAATCTGGGAGAACTGCTCTCCTAGGCTGGCATTAACACTTAAACTTATATATTTTCGTCATGTCGTAGGGTATGAGTTGGGCTACAGATTTTACAAAATTCAAGAATATAGCCAGAACCCAGGGATGTTTCATTATTCCCCTCTCTTTTCTGTCCAAAGGAAACAATAATACATTTAGATTTTCTTCAATAAACTATTAAAAATGTATTGGAACTTTCCGAGACGTCAATTGAAACTGATTGCTGGCACATTTAAGTTATTTTGTATAAATTATATGGACTTTATTAAATTTTAATACTTTTTATGTCAATTAATGTTTTAAGTTGGCAAAATTGCTTTAAAATATTCACTTGATAATTTACTAGAAATGTATAAATTTCTCATTTCTCCACTTCTCACAGAAAAAAATCAATTCTCGTAATCGTAAAGTAAGTTCACGAAAGTTAGAACCACGAAGGAATTTATTCATGAGTATGTTGCATTCGCACTATAAACGTGAATATATTCCTTCGTGGTTCACGCATTCGTGAATTTATTTCACGATTTCGAGAATTGTTTTTTTGTTCAGTGCTGTCTCATTGTTCCTGCCAAGTGCGTCTACAATGAGACAGTTCCAAAACCCTGGCTGTAGAGCTAGCTGTAAAGCTCATTGCTTAGGCCGATGCAAATATTTAAAAAAGTTTTTGTCCTTCGGCCCTGGCCGAGGACCGGGGCAAAAAAATTAAAAATTTAAAAATTTAAATAACAAGCAATAGTCTTCACATTTCAATGAAAAAAGTGTTTTAAAATGCATTTTACACTAGTTCAGTTGTTTTGCAATCATTAGTTTTCAAAAAATCTATCGAATCGGAATCGGAAAGGGCATAAAATTTCCGATCTTTTGATACCCATACATCTAGGTTTTCTATAAAACCCACGTTTTTAGATACCCTTTCCGCCCTTTCCGATTCAACATAGGTTGACTTGTGAATCGTGGACCGGTTCGGATGCCGGCGGATTTTCCGACGACGTAATTCCGGGTTGGTACGAAATTCCAACGAAAAATCTATTCTATCGATACAAATACCCCCAAAACGGTGTCATACTCACTCCAAAATGTTTATTTAGCGATTCTATGGTAATATATTGACATTTAGTTGAATTAAAAGTTTGCAAAATTAAGTTTAGATAAGTTTTATATAGAATTTCCAGAGTTATATAAACTTTTATACTAAGTAGTTAGTAAACTTTACATTCAATCCAAATTATTTTTTTAATCAGTCAAGGATGCCTATTTGGATTTGAGAGACTGGATTTATGGTGATTTGTCAACAAATAACATTATTTATGTTTATTTTTTCGAAAGGTGTACAAACTTTTTTTGCACCTTTTTTATTTTCGTAATAGTATTTGGGTAATTCTCTACCAACTCACACGAAATCGGGAAAAGTTGCCCCGACCCCTCTTCGATTTGCGTGAAACTTTGTCCTAAGGGGTAACTTTTGTCCCTGATCACGAATCCGAGGTCCGTTTTTTGATATCTCGTGACGGAGGGGCGGTACGACCCCTTCCATTTTTGAACATGCGAAAAAAGAGGTGTTTTTCAATAATTTGCAGCCTGAAACGGTGATGAGATAGAAATTTGGTGTCAAAGGGACTTTTATGTAAAATTAGACGCCCGATTTGATGGCGTACTCAGAATTCCGAAAAAACGTATTTTTCACAGACATAAGGGGTTTGCTTATAAACATCACAAGTTATCGCGATTTTACGAAAAAAAGTTTTGAAAAAGTTACTTTTTGCGTTTCTCTTTGTTTCGTCGTCCGTGTCTGTCGCGGGTGACCATGAACGGCCATGATCGATGACGACCAACTTTTTTAAAACTTTTTTTCGTAAAATCGTGATAACTTGTGATGTTTATAAGCAAAACCCTTATGTATATATATTAAAATTTTTGTAGTTGTCTGCTCTACAACTTTGCAGAACATTGTTACACTCTAAAAAATAACCCTGCAAAGTTAGAAAAAACACGAAATTTTAAAATGAAAAATTTTGTTCTAAATGAAAAAATGACCCTTCTGGGACAATGTAGATTCGAAAAGTACATTAAATTTCCCATAAAATGACATGTTCCAAAATTTTTTACAGTCGAGTAACGGAAAATGGGAGAATTTTTAAAACTTTTTAAGTGTTTTTTTCGATGAAAAGTACGTTTTTTCGGAATTCTGAGTACGCCATCAAATCGGGCGTCTAATTTTACATAAAAGTCCCTTTGACACCAAATTTCTATCTCATCACCGTTTCAGGCTGCAAATTATTGAAAAACACCTCTTTTTTCGCATGTTCAAAAATGGAAGGGGTCGTACCGCCCCTCCGTCACGAGATATCAAAAAACGGACCTCGGATTCGTGATCAGGGACAAAAGTTACCCCTTAGGACAAAGTTTCACGCAAATCGAAGAGGGGTCGGGGCAACTGCTGTGTGAGTTGGCGGAGAATTACCCATTTGTTATATAACTTTTTATAGAAATCATCTTTTCATGAGCTTTTTGTAGCAAAATGTTGGGCATGAGTTTCTGAACAAAACGTAGTACTAGGTTCCTGTCAAACGTTAAATTTTTTACATGTATCATCACAAAATGTTCATAGTGCCCAAGGGGTATAAATACTTTTTTTTACATACTGTATATATATTTTTTCATGCTAGACCTATGTTCACCAAACTGTGGTCCACCGAGGTGTATGTGGGGCTCGCGGGAAGCTTATGAATTTCTTAGTTCTTACATTTATTTTTTTAATGTTTTGACAAATTAAATAATAAAATGTGATACCAAAATTTTAATTTACGTTGCATATTAAATAAACACACTTCACACTTGTCTTAATATTTTTTCTAACTCGGTGAACATAAATATATTTTTAAGACAATTTGCATGTGTGCCATATGAATTTGAATGTTTTGTTCTTCTGTTCAATTTTAGTCCAATGTCAATTTTATTTCCCCGTTTCCCAAATAAATCAGGGGGTAAATATATTTGATGCAAAGAATACAATAATCATTGAAAATAATTGTACCGAAAAAGATGTTGTTTTTTTTTATGCAAACTTTTGACAGCAGTACAACTGTAGCAACGTATAAAAGCAATTTGTGATACTTTTTGCTTGAAATTATCGGAAATTTATTGAAATAAGGATTTACTTACTTCGATCAGTGACAAGTGAAAAAATGTACAAATTTTAATAGCCTTAGGCCCAAAAAAGCACATATCGGCTCCATATGTAAAATTTCCTCCTACAGTACCGCAATTCCGTCGCCAAACAGTATACTGTTCCTGTCATTATTGAACGACAAAACAGCCTACTTTTATCAATTTCAGCACTGAAATGGATGCGGAAATAGTAGTTTATGCAACAAGTTGCAACAAGTTGCAACAAGTTTTGCAACGAGTTCCATACAACGTTTTTTGCAATTCCGAAAAACACCCTTTGGACAGAATTATAGGACAAATGTCCATGCATTGAGTCAATGAATCGTTCAAATAAAAAAAAAATGTTGAAAAGTATAACTTTTCCTAACAAGTGCTGAAAAGTTCAACTTTTCAGCATCAATTTCAGAGCTGAAAAGTAGAATTTTTGTGTTGAAAAGGATTACTATTCGATTCTGTTATTTTTGGTACAGAAAAGTAGGCTGTTTCGTCGTTCAAGAATGACAGGAAAAGTAAGTAGCTTCACGACGGAATTGCAAAAAATAAATTTAATGTTGTTGAACACTGTACAGAATTTTGTTAATTATTTGTAATTCAAAGTAATAATTTAGTTTAGATTTTATCAAGATTTTATTTTGTTTAGTGCGAAATCAGTCTAATATCCACCACATTTCCCTAACTTTCAAGTGTTGTGTCTCGACATGGTGGTGGTGTGCACGTAAACCTATAAAAAAAGAAAAAGAAGGTGACGCGCAGAGTACGAAACAAAAGGGTTTGCACAAACCCCTTGCGTAACTGGAGAGCTCTGATGCAACTTGCAACCACGTGTTTGTGTGAATGTGTTTGTCTTGCAGTGCATTCCACACGGAGATGTATGTGCGGAAATGGCGTGAAAATTCTCGCAAAATAGGGCTCTGTTTTGAAGAGAATACGTTCATCAACCTGAAAATAGGCTCTCGCCAGGCCGCGTTGAGAGCGTTGCAAAGTACCTGGCGATGAGTCGTCTTGCATTTTATTTTTTAAATAAATTTGAAGTGACTGGCCAGGTACAGGAACAGCTCACTGGATTGACAGTTTGATGAGAGGGGGCATCTTGTTTGGGATCTTCGAGTTTCATTTGTTACTTTTTAGTAGGTCTTTATCATGGAGAGGACATTTTGAAATATAATTCACTTGACAAAGTGTTGAATAAGTTAGGTCGAGCAGCATGTAGTCCTATTTTCCAAAAGTGCGATGAAATAAAAACAAATTCATGGCATTATGAAAATATTGTGACGATGAGAGATTTTTGGGGGAGATTTGTCAATAGAAATTCATATTGATTCTTAAGATCCTTTGTAATTACTCTTGGCTTTAAATAAAATGTTATTACAAAAGCCGACTCGGTCCTAATAAAAAGAATTTTATGAAAAAAAAAAAACAGTTTGTTTCTTTGTAACCATACAAATTAACATTTAATGTTCAACAAAGAGCAATTCCAGCATAAATCAGGAAATTTTCTTGTACGACCCTCTCCGATTACAATGAATCCTATTTAGATATGTTGTTCTAGGACTATGAATGCCATCCAATTGTACTGAAAAATGACATTTGAGCGTAAGTTATTTAAATATTTTTGTATTTTGTAATTTCAAAATTACTGTAACTCAAATGCATGGCATCGTATTAAAATGTGGTCAAAGAACAACTTGTAGGAAATTGGACGGGTTGTTTGAAAAAAATACACTGAAATAGAAATACATGCGTCTTCTATAAGATTATTAAATTTTTAAGTTTAAAAATTAAATTTAAAGGGTATGTCACGATTTATTTTTCTTTCAAAATTTGTCTTTAACAGCATTTGAATTGAGCTTACAGATATAAGCTTAATTACATTGCTCATAACTGAAAATAGTTTTTTTCAGTGTGGTAGAAACCTGGATAGTAAATAAGTTTACGAAAATATTGAAACAAGTCAAATTAAAAGTTGTCAAAGGCAAACTTAAAGGAAATTGGACGAGCTTTCCGTTAAACATACTTTCGAGACTGAAAAACCAATAGAAATATGAAAATTGCCAAAAACTACAAAAAAACCTATTTTTTCAACATTTTTATTTTTAAAGCCGCTGCACAGTGGGCGAAATGGAACCCAAAATCGGACTTAATTGAACGCGGCTGGTTCCCTGGTATGAATAATAGTGTTTCTTATGTAAAAAAATCCGGGGAATCGATTGGTGATGGTTTCATCCACCGCACAAAACGGCAAAGGGTCCATTTTGCCCCAATTCCCCATTTTTTAACATTTTTTCTTGAAAATCGGTCTGTATTTTGAGCGGAGGCTTTATGCGGCCTTCCAAAATGCACTTAACTTATGTGAAAATGTCCCAGGAATCCAGTAAAAATAAACACTTGCATCGCAAAAAACATCTAAGGTCCATTTAACCCCAATTCCACTATAAAAGAATTTTTGGCCGTTTTCAAATGTTAGGTCAGATTTTAAAAATCTGAAAATATTTTTATCGTAGAGATCAGACAATTTTACATAAGAATGACGATTTGCAATTGATAGTTTGACACATTTATGTTGATAAAAATAAAATGTATGTGAAAGACAGTTTATTCTGCGTTTGGGAAAATTGGCCCAAAAGTAATTCTTCAATCTTTTTATTTAGTTTAATTTCTATATCAACATAAATGTGTCAAACTTTCAAATCGTCATTCTTATGTAAAATTGTCTGATCTTTACGATAAAAATATTTTCAGATTTTTTAAAATCTGACCTAACATTTAAAAACGGCCAAAAATGCTTTTATAGCGGAATTGGGGTTAAATGGACCCTAGATGATATTTGCGGTGCAAGTGGTTATTTTTACTGGATTCCTGGGACATTTTCACATAAGTTAAGTGCATTTTGGAAGGCCGCATAAAGCCTCCGCTCTAAATACAGACTGATTTTCAAGAAAAAAATTTAAAAAATGGGGAATTTGGGCAAAATGGACCCTTTGCCGTTTCGTGCGGTGGATGAAACCATCACAAATCGATTCCCCGATTTTTTTTTACATTAGAAACAGTATTATTCATACCAGGGAACCAGCCGCGTTCAATTAAGTCCGATTTTGGGTTCCATTTTGCCCATTGTGCGCTGTATCTTCACAAGAATTGAACTCAGGACAATGGTCTATATGAAGACTTTTATGTAAAATTGTCTAGGAAATCGATTCCCAATACCAGTTTTTGAAAATTTTGACGTTTAGACCCCTTTAATACAGTTTTAGTAAATGATTTTTGTATTTTTTTTTTCAAGGAGAGACATACCATCTTGCATTTTTGGTATGCCTTTTGTAACATCTTAGACTATTTCCTTAAAAATTTTGAACGAAAAATCATGACTTCACTTTTAAATTTAACGTTTGAACTTGAAAATCTCATAAAAGTGGCGTGTATTTTTTTTCAGTTTATTTTTTTCAAAAAGCCCGTCCACTTTCCAACAAGTTTGCCTTTGACGACTTTTTGATACGATGCAATGGCTTTGAGTTACAGTAATTTTTAAACTACAAAAAAAAAATAACTTATGCCCTTCTCAAACGTTTCGAGTACAATTGGCTCCATATACAGAAAAGTGGCTTACATAAACCTAGGATAACATTTATAAAAAGTTTCATCGAAATCGGAGAGGGTCGGGTACAAAAGTACCAGATTTTTTTTTGATTTGAGCTGGAATCGCTCGGGAGAAAACATCTTACACTGCATTTTTCAAACATATTTTTTTGGTTTAAAAAAGAATTTTAATGTAACTTTTTCTGGAACAAGTGAAACTGCTGATATGAGCAAAAATCGATACCCAGCAAAAACAAGTCCTTTTGATGTTACCCCAGGTCAAACCCGCTACCATACGAAGATCGCGCCTGAATGTAGGTGACACAAAGGCACAGCTTATTACAATTTATTGCTAAATTTGCAATTATCGCCACTTCACGGCACACCCTCGCCCACCATACCGTCATCTGCTCATTTTTCAGCATTATCCAATCATGCATTCACACTTCAGGCTCCCCCTTTTTTTCGCATTGCTTCAAAACGCGACGCGCCCTCTTGCGGTGGGTGCCTTTCGTCAGAACGTCGTGAATGTATACTCGAGCCGTGTACTAATTATTCTCACTTTGCAATTTCCCGCGAACCACGCTTCGACGGATCGCTCCTTGCTGTCGCGGACTTTGTCGTCAGTTTTTAGAAGAAACCCTCCTGGTAAGATTTTTTTTTTCCCTTGAATGAAAATCTCCCATAGATAAATATATTCTCATGATTTCAAATGATCGCAATCATAGAAATATCAAAAAATCATCGAAAAACAGATATCACTCTTCAGTGATTGGAACATTGATTTTTAAATGACAGTAACATCTGCTTGTCTGTGACGTAACACCATACCACCGGTAAGTTTCCCCTCATCCCATTTTCTTGCGGGGTGAGATTGGTGTGACATAAATATTACACCCTTTTTGGTTGAAAGGGGCTGCTGCTGCAATCTCTGGAAAAAAGTGAGAAAAAATAGCTTCCAAAGGAGAACGTGAAAAAAAGGAGAGGAAATGTTTGCTTGTCACTCGCGGAGCCAACACGGGGAAATTAAGTGGATAGGGATGTCTGCTATGGTTCTTTTTTTTATCGGGGAACAGCACGTTATTCCATCGTGCACCTAATGTTGGCAAATCAGCACTTTGAAGTTTAACTAAACCTTGTAGAATGTGTTTTCATCTTCAATAAAGTAACAAATAGTTTAACACTCCTCCGTCCAAGGCGGAAAAAAGTTGGAACGCTAACTTCAACTCGCTGGTTCTCAGCCAAAACTCAACCAATCTGGATGATTCCTTTTTCCAGAGATTTGTACGGATCTCCAGATGAGCCTAGAACTTTGCAGATCTCGATTTGATCAATCCTCTAATAACTACGACTAAATTAGTCGGAGCAACTTTTTTTCCGCGTGTATTTCCGAAAAGCGACGCAAGCGGGAACATTTTGCTACGCTGCAAAAACACAATAACTTTGCTAAAATGTTAGCAAAACCCATAAAATTATATATCAAAATTTCCGTTATGATCTCAGGATTATGATGAGCTTCTCAAATTTCCATTAGTTTCACAAAAATTCACAAAACTACGTAAAACTACAGAAAAAATAAAAATGCCTCATTTTATGACTAGAACTTTATGGTAAAATCATTGATTTCATTGATTTTTATATGAAAATGTTTCAAATGATCTAAATTATATGTTTCAGAATCATTTTGAGTGTGTTTTTTCCTGAATACTAAAAAAATTACCAAAACTACGTAAAATACAGAAAATTTGATACATTCCTTTAGAACTTTATTTGCTTCATGATAAAATCATTGATTTATTTTATGAAAATGTTTCAAATGATCTAAATTACAAGTTTCCGAATTATTCTGAGTGTGATTCTTACTGAGTACTACAAAATTTTACCAATACTACGTAAAATACATAAAATTTGATACTTTCCTTTAGAACTTTATTTGCTTCATGATAAAATCATTGATTTAGATTATGAAAATGTTTCAAATGATCTTAATTACAAGTTTCCGAATTATTCTGAGTGTGATTCTTCCTGAGTACTACAATTTTTTTCCAAAACTACGTAAAATACAGAAAATTTGATACATTCCTTTAGAACTTTATTTGCTTCATGATAAAATCATTGATTAATTTTATAAAAATGTTTCAAATGATCTAAATTACAAGTTTCCGAATTATTCTGAGTGTGATTCTTCCTGAATACTAAAAAATTCTACCAAAACTACGTAAAATACAGAAAATTTGATACATTCCTTTAGAACTTTATTTGCTTCATGATAAAATCATTGATTTATTTTATGAAAATGTTTCAAATGATCTAAATTACAAGTTTCCGAATTATTCTGAGTGTGATTCTTACTGAGTACTACAAAATTTTAGCAATACTACGTAAAATACATAAAATTTGATACTTTCCTTTAGAACTTTATTTGCTTCATGATAAAATCATTGATTTAGATTATGAAAATGTTTCAAATGATCTTAATTACAAGTTTCCGAATTATTCTGAGTGTGATTCTTCCTGAGTACTACAATTTTTTTCCAAAACTACGTAAAATACAGAAAATTTGATACATTCCTTTAGAACTTTATTTGCTTCATGATAAAATCATTGATTTATTTTATAAAAATGTTTCAAATGATCTAAATTACAAGTTTCCGAATTATTCTGAGTGTGATTCTTCCTGAATACTAAAAAATTCTACCAAAACTACGTAAAATACAGAAAATTTGATACATTCCTTTAGAACTTTATTTGCTTCATGATAAAATCATTGATTTATTTTATGAAAATGTTTCAAATGATCTAAATTACAAGTTTCCGAATTATTCTGAGTGTGATTCTTCCTGAGTACTACAAAATTTTTCCAAAACTACGTAAAATACAGAAAATTTGATACATTCCTTTAGAACTTTATTTGCTTCATGATAAAATCATTGATTTATTTTATGAAAATGTTTCAAATGATCTAAATAACAAGTTTCCGAATTATTCTGAGTGTGATTCTTACTGAGTACTACAAAATTTTAGCAATACTACGTAAAATACATTAAATTTGATACATTCCTTTAGAACTTTATTTGCTTCATGATAAAATCATTGATTTATTTTATAAAAATGTTTCAAATGATCTAAATTACAAGTTTCCGAATTATTCTGAGTGTGATTCTTCCTGAATACTAAAAAATTCTACCAAAACTACGTAAAATACAGAAAATTTGATACATTCCTTTAGAACTTTATTTGCTTCATGATAAAATCATTGATTTATTTTATGAAAATGTTTCAAATGATCTAAATTACAAGTTTCCGAATTATTCTGAGTGTGATTCTTCCTGAGTACTACAAAATTTTTCCAAAACTACGTAAAATACAGAAAATTTGATACATTCCTTTAGAACTTTATTTGCTTCATGATAAAATCATTGATTTAGATTATGAAAATGTTTCAAATGATCTTAATTACAAGTTTCCGAATTATTCTGAGTGTGATTCTTCCTGAGTACTACAATTTTTTTCCAAAACTACGTAAAATACAGAAAATTTGATACATTCCTTTAGAACTTTATTTGCTTCATGATAAAATCATTGATTTATTTTATAAAAATGTTTCAAATGATCTAAATTACAAGTTTCCGAATTATTCTGAGTGTGATTCTTCCTGAATACTAAAAAATTCTACCAAAACTACGTAAAATACAGAAAATTTGATACATTCCTTTAGAACTTTATTTGCTTCATGATAAAATCATTGATTTATTTTATGAAAATGTTTCAAATGATCTAAATTACAAGTTTCCGAATTATTCTGAGTGTGATTCTTCCTGAGTACTACAAAATTTTTCCAAAACTACGTAAAATACAGAAAATTTGATACATTCCTTTAGAACTTTATTTGCTTCATGATAAAATCATTGATTTATTTTATGAAAATGTTTCAAATAATCTAAATTACAAGTTTCCGAATTATTCTGAGTGTGATTCTTACTGAGTACTAAAAAATTCTACCAAAACTACGTAAAATACAGAAAATTTGATACTTTCCTTTAGAACTTTATTTGCTTCATGATAAAATCATTGATTTAGTTTATGAAAATGTTTCAAATGATCTTAATTACAAGTTTCCGAATTATTCTAAGTGTGATTCTTCCTGAGTATTTTACCAAAACTACGTAAAATACAGAAAATTTGATACATTCCTTTAGAACTTTATTTGCTTCATGATAAAATCATTGATTTATTTTATAAAAATGTTTCAAATGATCTAAATTACAAGTTTCCGAATTATTCTGAGTGTGATTCATCCTGAATACTAAAAAATTCTACCAAAACTACGTAAAATACAGAAAATTTGATACATTCCTTTAGAACTTTATTTGCTTGATGATAAAATCATTGATTTATTTAATGAAAATGTTTCAAATGATCCAAATTATAAGTTTCCGAATCTTTCTGAGTGTGTTTCTTCCTGAATACTACAAAATTTCACCAAAACTACGTAAAGTACAGAAAATTTCACAGTTCTGTAAAAAAATCATCTGATGTAGGAAAATTTGATAAATTTTTTTATGAAAATCTTTCAAAACTCCCATGAGCAAGTCACTGAGATTTCGGTCATTTTATTTTTTGTTTTTTTTAATACGGCTGAAACTATTTTGGTGCCTTCGGTATGCCCAAAGAAGCCATTTTGCATCATTAGTTCGTTCATATAATTTTTCATACAAATTTGTCAGCTGTCCATAGAAAAATGATATTTGAAAATTCAAAAATCTGTATCATTTGATGAAATTTTTTGATTGGTTTGGTGTCTTCGGCAAAGTTGTAGGTATGGAAATAGACTACACTGAAAAAAAGTAATACACGGTAAACAAAAATTTGGTGATTTTCAATTTCACTTTTTGTCACTAAAACTTGATTTGCAAAAGACACTATTTTTATTTTTTTTATTTTCTGATATGTTTTAGAGGACTTCAAATGCCAACTTTTCAGAAATTTACAGAATGGGCAAAAAAAATCTTTGACCGTGTTATAAATTTTGAATCATAATAGATTAAAAAAAAATCGAAACATTCGTCGAAAAAATGTTTCAATTTCATTTATCGATGTAAAATCGAATTTTCAATCTAAATGTATGTTAGTGATTTTTTTATATAGTGCACCGTTTTCAAGTTATAGTCATTTTTAGGTAACTTTTTTGAAAAGAAGTCGCAGTTGTTCATTTTTAAAATAAGTGCCCATATTTTTGAAAAGCTGAGAAAATTTTCTATATTTTTGAACTTTGTTGATACGACCCTTAGTTGCTGAGATATTGCCATTCAAAGGTTAAAAAACAGGAAAATTCATGTTTTCTAAGTCTCACCCAAACAACCCACCATTTTCTAATGTCGATATCTCATCAACTAATGGTCTGATTTACAATGTTGGAATATGAAACATTTATGAAATTTTTCGATCTTTTCGAAAAAAGTATTTTCAAAAATTTAAAATCAAGACTAACATTTCAAAAGGGTATAATATTGAATGTTAGGCCCTTTTAAAAGTATTTTCAGCTTTTCAAAAATATGTTTTTCAAAGGTGGGCAAACATGGGCACTTATTTAAAAAAATGAATAACTGCGACTTTTTCAAAAAGTTACCTAAAAATAGCTTGACTTGAAAACTTGCACTTTATAAAAAAAAATCACTGTAGCTCTTTTCGATTGCAAATTCGATTTTACATCGAAAAATGAAGATGAAAGTTTTTTGCGAACAATATTTCGATTTGTTGAAAAAATCTGTATTGATTCAAAAAATCATAGCTCGGTCAAAGATGTTTTGTCCATTCTGGAAATTTCTGAAAAGTTGGCATTTGATATCCTCTAAAACATATCAAAACATAAAAAAAAATAAAAATAGTGTTTTTTTTGCAAATCAAGTTTTAGTGACAAAAAGTGAAATTAAAAATCACCAAATTTTTTTTACCGTGTATCATTTTTTTCAGTGTAGTCCATATTCCTACAACTTTGCCGAAGACACCAAATCGATCAAAAAATTCCTTCCAAAGATACAGATTTTTTAATTTTCACATTTCACATATCATTTTTGTATGGACAGCTGCCAAATTTGTATGGAAAATTAAATGATCGAATCAATGCTGCAAAATTTCTTCTTTGGGCATACCGAAGACACCAAAATAGTTTCAGCCGGATTAAAAATACAAAAAATAAAATTAAAGAAAAAAGACTGATTCTGTAGAGAACTGCTCCCATACAATAAGCTTCCAGAACAATGCTCTACATTCTAATACCAACATAAAATTATAAAAATTATAAAACTTTCTGTATTTTACGAAGTTTTGTTAATTTATTTTTAGTATTCAGGAAGAAACGCACTGAGAATGATTCAGGAACTTATAATTTAGATCATTTGAAAAAGCATCATGAAATAAATCAATGATTTTATCATGAAGCAAATAAAGTTCTAAAGGAATGTATCAAATTTTATGTATTTTACGTAGTATTGCTAAAATTTTGTAGTACTCAGTAAGAATCACACTCAGAATAATTCGGAAACTTGTAATTTAGATCATTTGAAACATTTTCATAAAATAAATCAATGATTTTATCATGAAGCAAATAAAGTTCTAAAGGAATGTATCAAATTTTCTGTATTTTACGTAGTTTTGGAAAAATTTTGTAGTACTCAGGAAGAATCACACTCAGAATAATTCGGAAACTTGTAATTTAGATCATTTGAAACATTTTCATAAAATAAATCAATGATTTTATCATGAAGCAAATAAAGTTCTAAAGGAATGTATCAAATTTTCTGTATTTTACGTAGTTTTGGTAGAATTTTTTAGTATTCAGGAAGAATCACACTCAGAATAATTCGGAAACTTGTAATTTAGATCATTTGAAACATTTTTATAAAATAAATCAATGATTTTATCATGAAGCAAATAAAGTTCTAAAGGAATGTATCAAATTTTCTGTATTTTACGTAGTTTTGGGAGAATTTTTTAGTATTCAGGAAGAATCACACTCAGAATAATTCGGAAACTTATAATTTAGATCATTTGAAAAAGCATCATGAAATAAATCAATGATTTTACTATGAAGCAAATAAAGTTCTAAAGGAAAGTATCAAATTTTCTGTATTTTACGTAGTTTTGGGAGAATTTTTTAGTATTCAGGAAGAATCACACTCAGAATAATTCGGAAACTTGTAATTTAGATCATTTGAAACATTTTCATAAACTAAATCAATGATTTTATCATGAAGCAAATAAAGTTCTAAAGGAATGCATCAAATTTTCTGTATTTTACGTAGTTTTGGTAAAATTTTGTAGTACTCAGTAAGAATCACACTCAGAATAATTCGGAAACTTGTAATTTAGATCATTTGAAACATTTTCATAAAATAAATCAATGATTTTATCATGAAGCAAATAAAGTTCTAAAGGAATGTATCAAATTTTCTGTATTTTACGTAGTTTTGGTATAATTTTGTAGTATTCAGTAAAAAACACACTCAGAATGATTCTGAAACATATAATTTAGATCATTTGAAACATTTTCATAAAAAAATCAATGAAATCAATGATTTTACCATAAAGTTCTAGTCATAAAATGAGGCATTTTTATTTTTTCTGTAGTTTTACGTAGTTTTATGATTTTTTTTGTGAAACTAATGGAAATTTGAGAAGCTCATCATAATCCTGAGATCATAACGGAAATTTTGATATATAATTTTATGGGTTTTGCTAACATTTTAGCAAAGTTATTGTGTTTTTGCAGCGTAGCAAAAATGTTCCCGCTTGAGTCGCTTTTCGGAAATACACGCGGAAAAAAAGTTGCTCCGACTAATTTAGTCGTAGTTATTAGAGGATTGATCAAATCGAGATCTGCAAAGTTCTAGGCTCATCTGGAGATCCGTACAAATCTCTGGAAAAAGGAATCATCCAGATTGGTTGAGTTTTGGCTGAGAACCAGCGAGTTGAAGTTAGCGTTCCAACTTTTTTTCCGCCTTGGTCGTTCGTGTAAGTACGGGATGCCTTGGACGGAGGAGTGTTAATGGGAAGTGAGCAAGCACACACCACATCAAAACAATTCCGGGGCGTTTGGTACGGTATGTACACGCATCCTTCTTCCCTTGAAGAATCTGTTAAATGTGATCCGTTTACAGAATCTTCTCTGCGGCTGTGCAACGCAGTAGGTCTGGTCGCTCTAATGAGGAAAGGAAATTAATAAAAAGGATGCTTTTTGAAGTTGAACTTTTCAACACTCACCTAGTTTTGACCATCCCTCAAACTCTTCTGCGGCGTTGTAGTTGCTTGTACTTGGATGGTGTGCTAATTCACGCTGTCAATAGAAAACACCAGCCAGAATGGAATGAGAGAGGGGGGCGTTGTGGGGTGTGCCCAACGCGATGCATCTCCACCCGGGACGAGATTTTATGAATGGAAAGGGAGGAATTCTCGCCGTGGGCTCTAAAAGGATCGGCGGTGGCGTGAAATGGGCGTTGGTGAAGGATGAAGCAGGGTGGAGGCTGTTCACACTTAGCCCATCTCTCTGTTGGTTGAAAAAGGGGGAAATGTGACTGAGGAAAAAACCTGCACGACTTTCCCGTGGTAAGCAAGTGTGCTGAACTATACCTACTTAGAACTTACATCGAAACGGTGACAAATCGTGAGGCAGCATAAAAAAGTGTGTCACTAAATGTGTCGTCATTAATAGTGCAAGGGGACTTGGGACACACCTGTGAAGAGTTTCGAATCGTGCTGTATTTGTCCTTGGTGGTTGACACGTGAGAAAATGTAACCATTCAGATAGGTGCATTTAAAAAGGGATGGAACCCAGCTCGTAAAACACAAAGAATGTAAAACTTTTCTTGGTTTACAAGCCAACATTCCATCAAGGTTTCAACGTTGATTTTCACATTAGTTTTGAAAATAGATATGTAGCAAA
Source organism: Culex quinquefasciatus (assembly GCF_015732765.1). Classification (NCBI taxonomy): domain Eukaryota; kingdom Metazoa; phylum Arthropoda; class Insecta; order Diptera; family Culicidae; genus Culex; species Culex quinquefasciatus. Next base: position 150,735,480 of record NC_051863.1, on the reverse strand, counting down.
CAAATGTAACCAATTGTAAATACCCAAAAAAACAAAAAACAAAAAACAAAAAACAAAAAACAAAAAACAAAAAACAAAAAACAAAAAACAAAAAACAAAAAACAAAAAACAAAAAACAAAAAACAAAAAACAAAAAACAAAAAACAAAAAACAAAAAACAAAACAAAAACAAAAACAAAACAAAAACAAAAACAAAAACAAAAAACAAAAAACAAAAAACAAACAAAAACAAAACAAAAAACAAAAACAAAAAACAAAAAACAAACAAAAACAAAAACAAAAAACAAAAACAAAAACAAAAAAACAAAAAACAAAAACAAAAAAACAAAAACAAAAAACAAAACAAAAAACAAAAAACAAAAAACAAAAAACAAAAAACAAAAAACAAAAAACAAAAAACAAAAAACAAAAAACAAAAAAAAAACAAAAAACAAAAAACAAAAAACAAAAAACAAAAAAAAAATGATTATAGAGACGCAAAAATCGGCTCTCCCCCTACGTCACACTTTGTCACGCAAGTTTGAACCACATTTTGTCCCCCCTTGTTTTCTATGGGATTTTTTTGTATAATTTTTATTTCTCATAATTTTTGTATTTTTGCCAATTTCAATATGAAAAAAAAAATCAGTTTATTTATTTTTTTAGAATAAACATTGCAATATAAAAAAAACAGTTTCGCATCTTTTAAAAAATTGAAGACCTGGTATAACATTCAAGTATAAAAAAATCTTGAAAACTGTTTTTCACAGCTTTGAATCTAATAAGTTCAAAATCGCTCTTTTTTTAGAAGCCCGCTCATTTTCGCGGCTCTTTTGAACGGCTCTTTCGCTCTTTTTCAAAAAAATTAGGAGAATGCTAGTTTGAAGCATGGTGTAATTGTAATAAATTGTTTGAAAAAGCTAAAACGAAAACATTTTTTCAATAAACTATAAATATTAACGGTCTCTATAATCACATTCAAACCTTTAGAACTTTAACCGTCGAATGCTTGGATGGGAAGAGCTTCGAAACTTATATCTTGGAAATTGAAGAAGATTGTTATTGATTTTACGAGATTGTGTTTATTTCTGCTAAAATTAAAATGAAAAATGCTGATATTTTATTCTCAAACAATATTCACGAACTTTTGCTAGATTCTGATTTAATTGATAATATCTATAAACGCAATAGTTTATTCGGGTCAGAGAATTTGTTTTCCTGGTTTAAATTTGTTGGTTAAATTTATCAAGTTGGGCATGGTAAAATGCTAAAATTTGAATTATTTTATCGATATTTACGATTAGTTGTGCAATGAAAAGTTTTTAATTTTGTTTAGAAAATCATTCACATTAGTTTTGTTAGTTTAGTTTAGTCAATGTAAATATATGAAAGTTGCTACAGACACCTTCAACGAAATATGTCGATTTAGCTCTGAAAAAACCGTCATTTCCTTAAAGTTCACGAAAAAGTACACCGCGGGACAATTTTGACATATTTGGCATTAGTTTATAAGCATGTAAACAATTGAAATGTAATTTTGAATCCTCAAACAAATATGTTTTATACTATTATTTGTTTTAATCTCAAATAATTATATTTTTAAACATACAAAAGAAACAATTATGCAGTAAATACAGTATACAATGTACGGAACAAATAGAGCCACATTGGCTTTGATCGTTTTGTTTTCACAGCGGCGAGATGGCCGTGCGGACTTATCAAATTAGGTATAACTATCGCAGATATGATATTTTTTTGGGATAACAGATATTTTTTCCTAGCGTCTACCAGATGTAAATATACACATTATTAGAAGTAAAATTTAAGCTTTTTTCTGACATAAAAGATGTACTCCTTTTTAGATGGAATTTTACAATGATTTTTTTTACTGTGAACACGTATGGAAATGTTTGTATTCATTCCAGTTTTTACTCTTAAAAAAATAAAGTTAAAAAAAATCAGAATCTGCGATTCCTTCTGTGACATAAGGGTCCACCATAGGAAAAGGGAGTCCAAAACAGACAATCGAAAAACTTTTTTTTCCAAGAACTTCGTGATTCTTGGTTCTATAATTCTGGGTTAATTAATAGCGCTACAAATATTTAGAACTTGTGGAAAATGCTGGTCGACTCTACTAGGGTGTCCACTAGTGGTAAATATACCCACTAGCGTGCACAGGGTGGGGCAACTGCCCCACCACCCTAAGAAATTTGTTCTAATTTTAGTAAGGGGGCGTCCATAAACGACGAAATTTTCAAAACGTTAATATAATTGCCCCACCTTTCTCGAGGAGCTGGGCACGCTACTGAATATACCCAAAATCAATCATGTTGTTGATTAATAAAAAAATACATAATCAGGCAACAATTAAACATTACTCTAATTAATTTTCTTATTCCTTACCATAAGCGCAACAATGTTTTAATCACTTCTCAAACTGCGAATATAACCACGAAACAGTAATTAAGGGTTTCATTTCCAGAAAATTGATTCCCATCGCACACATTTTTTTTCCTCAACTCCACTCCCAACCCGGACGACTCGGAACTGTATCAAAATCGATTCCGACTGGGATGGCCCGCGGGGCCGGCCCGAAATTCCACCCTAGCAACTCTGTAACCTCAACCGAGGCCGAGGCATTGCGCCCCAAAAATGAGTCCCCAAGTGCGGGGACGAAAGTGCAAAGTGTGCAGGATATTGTGGCACAATTCAATTACGCGATTTCGACGGTCGAAATCGATTTGGCCTGCGGGCTCTCTGCTTGCAAATTGCGGGACGGAACCTGGCCACAGCTGGCTCGGGACTGATGGACTGTCGATTCGACGACGGATTCGATTGCGAAAACGGCTGACCATCGTCGTCGGTTCAGCTGGCATGAAACGGTCCATTTGGTAGCGACAATGCTGGCGGATCTCGGAACTGAGAGTGGGTCTTTGGGTTACTTAATTATTTTGAGGTTTCCATTACCACAGTGAATGTATGAGTTTTTGTGGGATCGAAATTTACAGCTAAATGTTTGTGAATTTTGTGGGAAACAACACAAAGAAAATGTTAAGTTCTCAGATTTTATACCTTCCAAAAACCACCCACTTATCACACCTCGTGAAGAAAAAAACTCTTCATGAATGTGAGCGTGCGTGCCACTGCTCCTTTCCCTAACAGCATCTTCGTCGGCTTTTATTACTCTTTGATTGAGTTTTTTAAGCCCCCACTTTTCCTCCTTTGCCGCGTTTTCCTTGATACCGCGCAAGCCACGCGACATGGAAAAGCTTTGGCGTTACGCTTTTACTCACACCCACTCCCGCGTGTCGTCATTTCACGAACCCAGACTGACACTGGGAAGTTTCCACCCAACCTGAAAGTTGAGGAAAGCAGAAGGCACGTTTATGTTTTTTACCGCACTTTTCTCATTTTTTTTTGTTTTCTCCACCTGTTTATGGAAAGAGAATGGCGCTGTGGAGGAACTTTTTGGGTTTAAATTATTAAAGCGTAGTATTTTTAACTGCTGACTTCAAAAACACCAATGAAAATACTAATTTATTTTGATCCACCATAATTCAGGTATTTATACAAAATAGTTCTGGTAATCAATAGTTCTAAATTGGTTTTCAACAATTTGTTGGATTGGGGGTCGAAAGGTTATTCGCCTATTTTATACAGCATTTGACGTATTGACCCCAGGGTAAATACATATGATCCAAGTATTTTTTTTATTTATTTTTTTTGTTTAAACTAAGCCGTCATCCATAAAGTACGCTAAAACCAACCCTCTCCGATTTCAATGAAACTATGAAGACATGCTATCCTTGGCCTTTTGAGGTTTTTTTTTTTGTGGAGAAAGTCAATTATACTCGAAAATGACATTTAAGAAGGGCGTAAGTAAGTGATTTAAATATTTATGTATTTTTCTATTTAAAAATTACTGCATCTCAAAGCCCCTGCATCATATCAAAAAGTGGTCAAAGACAAACTTGTAGAAAATTGGACTGGCTTTCTGAAAATTTTCACAGCAACGAAGGAAGTTATTGTATTCTTGTTGCAAAAATGTCAAACTTACGGACCCAATCCTGCAACAACGGGATTGTAAAATTAGTCAAACTTTGTTATAAATTACTTTCTAAACAGTATTTTAGGGGGTGAATGTATAATCATATCGACCGTAGTTTTGAAGATACTAACATGTCTGTAACAAAAATCTGTGTGCAAAAGCTCTGGTTGATGTGCACCGTTAAGTTAAATTTTAAGGTTATTCCACGATTTTTTTCGTTCAAATTTTTTTGAGGTTATATCCTAAAAGACTCATGAAAAATAAAGAATGGTATGTCCCTCCCAAAAAAAAATATAAACATCATTTACTAAAACTGTTTTTTGGAAAAGTGGTCTAAACGTAAACATTTTCAAAACAAAGGATGGTGGGAAAAAAATTTCCAAAATATTTTACATAAACGTCTCCTTTTTGACCAGTGTCCTATGTCTAATACAGCGGTTATAAAAATAAAAATATTGAAAAAAAAAGTTTTCTTTGTGGTTTTTGATTATAACAGATTTGACTGTTCAGTCTCGAATATATTTTTGACCGAAAAACTTGTACAATTTCCCATCAGTTTTATTTTGACAGCTTTTCAATTTGACTTGTTTTAATTTTTACGTAAGCTTATTTATTATCCAGGTTTATACCACACTGAAAAAATTTTCTGTTTTCCGTTATGAGCAGTGTAATTACGCTGTGTAATAAGATTGGTACAATTTTTATATAAAGTTTATGTTTTTGTTGGCTCGAAAAATTAGGGGGCACAAGATAATTTTTCCAAAAAACTTCAAAATTTCCATATAAATTTAAGTACAATCTGCTGAAATCAATTTAAAATGCGTTCCCCTGCATAAAGAATCACTTTTAGCATGTTTGAGTTGATATTAACATCTTCTGAATTTTTGAAAATGTTCGATATTTAAGTTTTTTATAGCTAAAATTTTGTTTTTGTCAAATCTTTCTTTGTTTGAAAATTAATGATTGCAAAACAATTGAACAAGTCTAAAATGCATTTTAAAACAATTTTCTATGGTAATGCTGAAACTATGGCTTGTTATTTCAATATTTATATTTTTTTAATTTGTTTGACACCCCCCCCCCCCTCCTCGATCCCGGCCAGAGCCGAGGGACAAAAAATTTGAAAAATATTTGCATCGGCCTCCTAAAACAAAAAAAAAATAAAAATTGAAATAACAAGCCGCAAAAGTTATAAGAAAAAGTCAACCCAATCTCGGATATGTATGGTACGTTTTGTAGCACTTCAAAACGAGAGTTGAAATTTATGAATTGCCTATGTTCGCATAAATGTCCCATATTCAAAAACAGCAAGCTGAGAAAAACCCAAAGCAAATTTGTCCACACATAAGGTTAAATTTTAAGTATTCGCGAAAAAAATGATTTCCTCTTGATTTATAGAACAAGATACACCATATTCTTGATTTACACAACAAAATGGGGGTGTTTAAATCGAGAATCGTTTAAAATAAGAATGTCCATGACTTAAATTAAGAATATTTGGGATTTCGTAACTTTTCGGAGAATTTTCAAAATGTATCAATTGTATTTTGTTAAGAAATGTTATTAAAACATTTTATCATGGTTTTGGAACACCTGGGATGTTCTAATCAACAGGATTACCAAAGAAACAAGTAGAAACTTCAAGATTTTGACAACGGATCCTACCCAGACTGCTTCAGTGAGTGTGGTAGGCTACAGATCATTATTTTAACAACTTATTGGGATGATCTGGGTCATCCAAGAACTCCCTGGAGTTAAGATCTGTGGGTCTACCGCCGTAACAAGCAAGAGGTCGACGGTTATTGACCCCGGAACATATCCGCATAGCTTCAGTGAGTGTGGTAGACTAGTTTGCTGATGTGTTGGAGATGTTCTGGGACATCCAAGGACTCCCTGAAGTTAAGATCTGTGGGTCTACCGCCGTAACAAGCAAGGGATCGACGATTTTTGACCCCGGAACATATCCGCATAGCTTCAGTGAGTATGGTAGACTACTTTGCTGGGGTGTTGGGATGTGTTTGGATGTCCTGGGTCATCCAAAGACTTCCTAGAGTTAAGATCTGTGAATCTACCGCCCTAACATGCAAGAAGTCGACGGTTTTTTTTTAGCCCGGAATATATCCGCATAGCTTCAGTTAGTATGGTAGACTACTTTTCTGATGTGTTGGGATGACTCTTTTTGGTCTCAATTTTGTCATATTTGGAATCCTCGGACAATTTCAAGTATTGGAATTTAGAAGTATTGGAGTTGTAATTTTGATTTAAAAAATAATTAAATAAAACATTTTTGAAAAAAGAAATCGATCTTATTTACCCTGTGATCAATACGTCAAATGCTGTATCAAGTAGGCGAAAACTTGTTTTACCCCTAATCTGACAAAATGCTAAATAATATTTTAATTAATTCTAAATGGCATTTTTTCCAATCAAATTCAAAATTCCAACACCTCAATCTAATGTAAAATTTTCTGAGGATTCCGAATATGTCAAAATTGAGACCAAAAAGTGCCGCTATGGAGGCCCACAGGGCAAAAACTAACGTTGTATAATGTTTGTTCTATAAAAATCGTAAAACTATGAGAAAAACTGTGATTGGCCAAAAAGTTAATACCGTAGGCTTATAGTCCATGAAATTCCCTAACTTTTTACCTATGGGAGTATGGGTGTTGGAGGCTGTTGCCAAAAGTTATCAAGGTTTTAAAAAAATCAATTTTTAACAGTAATTTGCAAAAGCTAAGAGAAAAAGTCAAATCAATTCTGGATGTCTATAGCACATTTTGAAGGGCTTCAAAAGTCTATTTGAATACATCTAAGAGAATTGGAATTGATGAAGTTTTACGGAAATGCGAGCAATTTTAAGATTTTTCATGTTTTTTGGACCTCAAACTTCAATGCCCGTTTTAACCCACTTCCCTTTGTCGTAGAGGGCTCATATTTGACATGAGTTCATCTCATGTATAGACAAACAAACCCTGAAATTTTCATCCAAATCGGAGCACCTCGATACGACCTGTTTCACATCGGTGAAAAACTCGCTCTTAAGTCATATTCTCAATTTAAGTCATGGACATTCTATTTTTAAGTCATGACTTAAAAAAAGTTGCGTAAATCGAGAATCGTTTAAAAAAAGGTGACTTAAAAAAAGAATATGGTGTACTGGATGTTGTAGGCTTTTCTGAAAAGGGACACGATTGTGAACCAAACTGCATCAATAATTAAAATCTCAAGATCTTAGATTGGTAGGCTTATTGGAATGGTCTTTTTATTACCTTTCTAGGCAAATATTTAACAAGTGGGTTTTCTTGCAAAAAACACCCTTTTTACAATCTTCCGACCTTTAACACTTAAACTACCATCCTCAATATTATCCCGCGAACTACCAAGCTAGCGAAAAAAGGCGAAGTCCAACTTCAAACAGCTGTATCTCGGCTCCCTGTGGACGGATTTTCAAAATTCAAGAAGCAAAAGATGCGGACAGATCTCTAGATTATTTTGCTTTTTGAAAAGTCAAAAACAGAGGCACTTACCCTAAATTATTCCCAAAACCAACCAGGTAACTTTTTTTTAGCCTTCTATTTTCTAGTTGTTTTGCATGTTGGATCGAATGTTGAATGACAATTTGTTTAAAATTTTATCATAATGCAAGTTACAGTACAATTATAATACCCAATACCATATTGGACCGATCTGGCCACATTGGGACCGGTTCCAGGTTCTCCGGTGAAACCCGGAATATCCCCAATTCCAGAGTATTTTCAAGAATTTTATTAGAATGGCAATATGGGTATCAAAATTCAACATTTTCAAAATCAAGCTCACTGATGACGCTGAAAACCATTTTGGACATATCTGGCCACTTAGGGACCGGTTCCAGGTTCTCCGGTGGAACCCGGAATATCCCCAATTCCAGAGTATTTTCAAGAATTTTATTAGAGTGGCAATATGGGTATCAAAATTCAGCATTTTCAAAATCAAGCTCACTGATGACGCTGAAAACCATTTTGGACATATCTGGCCACTTTGGGACCGATTCCAGGTTCTCCGGTGAAACCCGGAATATCTCCAATTCCAGAGTATTTTCAAGAATTTTATTAGAGTGGCAATATGGGTATCAAAATTCAGCATTTTCAAAATCAAGCTCACTGATGACGCTGAAAACCATTTTGGACATATCTGGCCACTTAGGGACCGGTTCCAGGTTCTCCGGTGGAACCCGGAATATCCCCAATTCCAGAGTATTTTCAAGAATTTTATTAGAATGGCAATATGGGTATCAAAATTCAGCATTTTCAAAATCAAGCTCACTGATGACGCTGAAAACCATTTTGGACATATCTGGCCACTTTAGGACCGGTTCCAGGTTCTCCGGTGAAACCCGGAATATCCCCAATTCCAGAGTATTTTCAAGAATTTTATTAGAGTGGCAATATGGGTATCAAAATTCAGCATTTTCAAAATCAAGCTCACTGATGACGCTGAAAACCATTTTGGACATATCTGGCCACTTTGGGACCGGTTCCAGGTTCTCCGGTGAAACCCGGAATATCCCCAATTCCAGAGTATTTTCAAGAATTTTATTAGAGTGGCAATATGGGTATCAAAATTCAGCATTTTCAAAATCAAGCTTATTGATGACGCTGAGAACCATTTTGGACATATCTGGTCATTTTGGGATCGGTTCCAGGTTCTCCGGTGAAACCCGGAATATCCCAACTACGGAGTATTTTCAAGAAATTTATTGGGGGAGCATTACTTACTTTACTTTATCAGCAACAGGTCTATCGACCCAACGCTGAACTAATCGAAGATTTCCAGGATGCTCGATCTTGGGCCGCTCGTCTCCAGTCGCCCACAATGTTGGCCGCTCTTGCATCTTCGTCGACTGCACACAGCCAACGCGTACGAGGCCTTCCACGAAGCCGACGACCCCGTCCAGGTTCGCTGCTGAATATCGTTTTAGCCGCCCGCTCGTCCGACATTCTGGCTACATGTCCAGCCCACTTCAGCCTGTCGTGCTTGATGACTTTTACGATATCAGCATGTTTGTAGTCTTGGTACAGCTCGAAGTTCATGCGCCTGCGCCACCGGTCTCCTACTTGCTTGCCGCCGAAGATAGTACGCAGGATTCTCCGCTCGAAGACCCCAAGTGCTCTCTGGTCAGCCTCCTTTAGCGTCCACGACTCGTGACCGTAAAGAGCTACAGGAGTATCAAGGTCCTGTACAGCGTGATTTTCGTAGGCGTCCTTAGGCTGCGGGACCTTAGCTGGCTACGAAGACCGTAGAAGGCCCTGTTTGCAGCACTAATCCGCCGTTTCACTTCGCAGCTCACATCGTTGTCGCACGTCACAAGTGTACCAAGATATACAAACTCATCCACCACCTCATATCTTTCTCCATCTATTTCCACCTCCGAAACACCATCACCTGCACTGCCACGCGCTCTGCCAGCAACCAGATACTTGGTCTTGGCAGTGTTGATGGTCAGTCCGATCTTCGCAGCTTCCCGCTTGAAAGGGACGAACGCCTCCTCCACTGACCGACGGTCGATACCAATGATGTCGATGTCGTCAGCGTATCCAAGCAGCATGTGCGATTTAGTGATGAGTGTTCCGTTTCTTTGCACGCCTGCCCTTCGAGCAGCACCCTCCAACACTATGATGAACAGTAAGTTCGAGAGAGCATCGCCCTGCTTCAATCCATCCAACGTAACGAAAGCTTCAGATGTCTCGTTAGCTATTCGCACGCTTGATTTTGCTCCGTCGAGCGTTGCACGAATCAGTCTAATTAGCTTCGCCGGAAAGCCGTGTTCTAGCATAATTTTCCAAAGTTCGTTTCTTTTGACTGAATCGTACGCCGCCTTGAAGTCGATGAACAAATGGTGTGTTTGCAGGTTGTACTCCCGGAACTTGTCGAGGATTTGTCGCAGAGTGAACATCTGATCCGTCGTTGACCGACCCGCTCGAAAACCGCACTGGTATTCGCCGACAAAGGTCTCGGTCAAGGGTCTCAGCTTGCTCCACAGGATTCGGGATAGTACTTTGTACGCTGAGTTGAGGATTGTGATGCCTCGATAGTTGGCACAATCGAGTCTTTGCCCTTTCTTGTAGATTGGGGTGATGAGCCCGTCTAACCAGTCGGTCGGAAGCTGTTCTTCGCACCAAATTCGCTGGACGATTTGGTGCAGAATCTCGATCATCCGCGCGCTCCCGTGCTTGAAAAGTTCGGCCGGAAGTCCGTCCTTTCCCGCGGATTTCGCGTTCTTGAGCTCCTTTACGGCTTTTTCCACGTCCTCCAACGTAGGCGGGTCCACAGCTATTCCATCATCCTCAACGTTCATCCTGTCCTCGACGATTCCCTCTCGCGTCTCACCGTTCAACAGCTGTTGGAAGTGCTCCTTCCACCTGGCCGCTACCGCTGTCTTATCTGTCAACAGGTTACCTTCCTGTCGTTGCACATAACAGGAAGGCGTCGCTTTCTTCTTACACCGTTGACAGTTGCATAAAACCTCCGCTTATCATTCGCGTTGTACTGTGCTTGAGCTTCGGCAAGTACTCTCTCGTCGTACTCCCGTTCTTTTCGGCGGTGGGTTCGTTTCTCAGCTCTTCGCAGCTCACTGTATCGCTCACAGTTTCGGCGCGTACCCTTAACCAGCATACGCTTTCTGGCCTCGTTCTTCTCGTCCGTCACTCGCTGGCACTCCGCATCGAACCACCCTTTGGGTTTGCGTCCTCTGGTCGTGCCAATCACTTCGGTAGCCGTTGTGTTGACGATGCTCTGGAGGGCTCCCATTGCTCATCCAGGTTACCTGTAGGCGCGTCCTCGTTGATCCGCTCGTCGAGCTTCCGACTGTACTCTGCAGCAACGTCGCTGCTCGCGAGGCGCTGGACGTTCAACCGCGCTATCCTCGCAGTCCGTGGGGTCAACACGTTCGACAGCCTAGCTCGGATCTTGCACGCTACCAGGAAGTGATCAGAGTCGATGTTCGGTCCTCTGTACGATCGGACGTCCATCACGTCCGAGAAGTGTCGACCATCCACCAAAACGTGATCGATTTGAGTGCACGATTCGCCATTTGGGTGGCGCCAGGTGTGCTTCCGAATGTTCTTGCGCGCAAAGAAGGTGCTACAGATAGCCATTCCTCTGGCTGCGGCGAAATTGACCAAACGTAGGCCGTTGTCATTCGTGCGAGGATGAAGGCTCTCCTTGCCGATGACAGGATGGAAGAAGGCTTCCTTTCCGACCTGCGCGTTTGCGTCTCCGATGACTATCTTCACGTCGTGTCTTGGGCAGCGTTGCCACATGTACAGATTTGTCTGTCATGGTACAGATTTTCAGCAAAGATCTGAGTACAGAATCTGTACGTACAGATGACAGATATTTGGGTCACCGTACAGATTTGTACAGATTTTCAGATAAAACAGATTCTTACTCAAAATGATATTATTGAATAGTTAAGTTATTGCAATTATCTCAATATTTAAGAACTTTTCATTGATTAAATCTAGTTTAACTTTTGAAATATTTAGAATTGGATCATGCTTATATTTTTTAACAATCTTAGATCCAGTTATGCTAGAATATATTGAACTAGCAATCTCTCTCAATACTAACCCTTCCACTAACATTTACACACAAGATCCTCTGTAGTTACTCTTAGGTTTAAGAGAACTGTATTTACAAAAGCCGACTCATTGCTAACCAGGTTTCAGTACCGACAAGCACCTAATAAACATAATGCATTTCGTTCTAATATAGTTATAACCAAGGTTATAACATAATTTCCAGCATTTCCCATTCTTCTCAAAAATGATTTTGAAATGAAGGAGAACACAGGTGGGTAATTCTCTACCAACTCACACGAAATCGGGAAAAGTTGCCCCGACCCCTCTTCGATTTGCGTGAAACTTTGCCCTAAGGGGTAACTTTTGTCCCTGATCACGAATCCGAGGTCCGTTTTTGATATCTCGTGACGGAGGGCGGTACGACCCCTTCCATTTTGAACATGCGAAAAAGAGGTGTTTTTCAATAATTTGCAGCCTGAAACGGTGATGAGATAGAAATTTGGCATCAAAGGGACTTTTATGTAAAATTAGACGCCCGATTTGATGACGTACTCAGAATTCCGAAAAACGTATTTTTCATCGAAAAAAACAATAAAAAAGTTTTAAAAATTCTCCCATTTTCCGTTACTCGACTGTAAAAAATTTTGGAACATGTCATTTTATGGGAAATTTAATGTACTTTTCGAATCTACATTGTCCCAGAAGGGTCATTTTTTCATTTAGAACAAAATTTTTCATTTTAAAATTTCGTGTTTTTGAAAGTTTTGAAAAAGTTACTTTTTGCGTTTCTCTTTGTTTCGTCGTCCGTGTCTGTCGCGGGTGACCATGAACGGCCATGATCGATGACGACCAACTTTTTTAAAACTTTTTTTCGTAAAATCGTGATAACTTGTGATGTTTATAAGCAAACCCCTTATGTATATATATCAAAATTTTTGTAATTGTCTGCTCTACAACTTTGTAGAACATTGTTACACTCTAAAAAATAACCCTGCAAAGTTAGAAAAACACGAAATTTTAAAATGAAAAATTTTGTTCTAAATGAAAAAATGACCCTTCTGGGACAATGTAGATTCGAAAAGTACATTAAATTTCCCATAAAATGACATGTTCCAAAATTTTTACAGTCGAGTAACGGAAAATGGGAGAATTTTTAAAACTTTTTTATTGTTTTTTTCGATGAAAAATACGTTTTTTCGGAATTCTGAGTACGTCATCAAATCGGGCGTCTAATTTTACATAAAAGTCCCTTTGATGCCAAATTTCTATCTCATCACCGTTTCAGGCTGCAAATTATTGAAAAACACCTCTTTTTTCGCATGTGCAAAAATGGAAGGGGTCGTACCGCCCCTCCGTCACGAGATATCAAAAAACGGACCTCGGATTCATGATCAGGGACAAAAGTTACCCCTTAGGACAAAGTTTCACGCAAATCGAAGAGGGGTCGGGGCAACTGCTGTGTGAGTTGGCGGAGAATTACCCAGGTAAAATAAAATCTTAAATACTTCAAAATAAAAGTTGTGGTGAATCCAACTGAAAATAATGAGGCATAAAGTTTATTGTATTTATTTATTAATTTGAATATATTTTTAAATAATATGAAAAAAATGATTTTTTTCATATCCATAATCTTGCTTATTGCATTTAACGCATTTGCTGCAAAAAAAAAAGTTTGATAATAAATATTATCTTTCAAGTATTCCATACTTTATATGCAAAAAATCAAACCATCCACATTAACGACCCCCGGGTCTTTTGTGGTCTCTATTGCAAGTTTCTGCTCGAACCTAGGAGTCCGAAGGCTTGAATGGGGAGGGCACCCAAACCTCTTTTTACTCCAAGGAACCTTCCACCCCAGTGTTTGAACTGACGACCTTCGGATTGTGAGTCCAACCGCCGCCAGCGATTCCACCGGAGTAGGCTTGGTTTGGTGTGTTGTTTGTACTTATGGCATGGAAACGACTCCTACACCTGGAATGACTTAACGGCCTAACAACCAAGGCCGGGACCGACATTTTACTTCCTCATCCGATGGAAGGTTGCAGCAGATGGGAATCGAACCCAGAATCATCCGCTTACAAAGCGGACAGCGTAACCATTCGGCCACGCACTGCCACAACTTTATATGCACTAAATTTGAAAAATATTTACAACCGCCTTGTAGTTGCCTGAATATTGACAAATGTAATCCTCGTTATTCAAAACATTATTATTTGTTTCTTGAAAGGTAACGTCATTATGTCACATTAAACCATTTAATAAATAAAATCTGGCTAAAGTAAATTTTATTGAAAGTTTTCGATAAACTATGTTTTGTACCTTCAACTGGGTCGATCGGGATTGCAGTCTGAATATTATGGATATGGATAACAGTCTAACATGAATTCTTAAATTCTTAAATTCTTAAATTCTTAAATTCTTAAATTCTTAAATTCTTAAATTCTTAAATTCTTAAATTCTTAAATTCTTAAATTCTTAAATTCTTAAATTCTTAAATTCTTAAATTCTTAAATTCTTAAATTCTTAAATTCTTAGATTCTGAAATTCTGAAATTCTGAAATTCTGAAATTCTGAAATTCTGAAATTCTTAAATTCTTAAATTCTTAAATTCTTAAATTCTTAAATTCTTAAATTCTTAAATTTTAATTCTTAAATTCTTAAATTCTTAAATTCTTAAATTCTTAAATTCTTAAATTCTTAAATTCTTAAATTCTTAAATTCTTAAATTCTTAAATTCTTAAATTCTTAAATTCTTAAATTCTGAAAAGCTGAAATTCTGAAATTCTGAAATTCTTAAATTCTTAAATTCTTAAATTCTTAAATTCTTAAATTCTTAAATTCTTAAATTCTTAAATTCTTAAATTCTTAAATTCTTAAATTCTTAAATTCTTAAATTCTTAAATTCTTAAATTCTTAAATTCTTAAATTCTTAAATTCTTAAATTCTTAAATTCTTAAATTCTTAAATTCTTAAATTCTTAAATTCTTAAATTCTTAGATTCTGAAATTCTGAAATTCTGAAATTCTGAAATTCTGAAATTCTGAAATTCTTAAATTCTTAAATTCTTAAATTCTTAAATTCTTAAATTCTTAAATTCTTAAATTCTTAAATTCTTAAATTCTTAAATTCTTAAATTCTTAAATTCTTAAATTCTTAAATTCTTAAATTCTTAAATTCTTAAATTCTGAAAAGCTGAAATTCTGAAATTCTGAAATTCTTAAATTCTTAAATTCTTAAATTCTTAAATTCTTAAATTCTTAAATTCTTAAATTCTTAAATTCTTAAATTTTAAATTCTTAAATTCTTAAATTCTTAAATTCATAAATTTAAATTCTTAAATTCTTAAATTCTTAAATTCTTAAATTCTTAAATTCTTAAATTCTTAAATTCTTAAATTTTAAATTCTTAAATTCTTAAATTCTTAAATTCTTAAATTCTTAAATTCTTAAATTCTTAAATTCTTAAATTCTTAAATTCTTAAATTTTAAATTCTTAAATTCTTAAATTCTTAAATTCTTAAATTCTTAAATTCTTAAATTCTTAAATTCTTAAATTCTTAAATTCTTAAATTCTTAAATTCTTAAATTCTTAAATTCTTAAATTCTGAAATTCTGAAATTTGAAATTCTGAAATTCTTAAATTCTTAAATTCTTAAATTCTTAAATTCTTAAATTCTTAAATTCTTAAATTTTAAATTCTTAAATTCTTAAATTCTTAAATTCTTAAATTCTTAAATTCTTAAATTCTTAAATTCTTAAATTCTTAAATTCTTAAATTCTTAAATTCTTAAATTTAAATTCTTAAATTCTTAAATTTTAAATTCTTAAATTCTTAAATTCTTAAATTCTTAAATTCTTAAATTCTTAAATTCTTAAATTCTTAAATTCTTAAATTCTTAAATTCTTAAATTCTTAAATTCTTAAATTTTAAATTCTTAAATTCTTAAATTCTTAAATTCTTAAATTCTTAAATTCTTAAATTCTTAAATTCTTAAATTCTTAAATTCTTAAATTCTTAAATTCTTAAATTCTTAAATTCTTAAATTCTTAAATTTTAAATTTTAAATTCTTAAATTCTTAAATTCTTAAATTCTTAAATTCTTAAATTCTTAAATTCTTAAATTCTTAAATTCTTAAATTCTTAAATTCTTAAATTCTTAAATTCTTAAATTCTTAAATTCTTAAATTCTTAAATTCTTAAATTCTTAAATTCTTAAATTCTTAAATTCTTAAATTCTTAAATTCTTAAATTCTAAATTCATAAATTCTTAAATTCTTAAATTCTTAAATTCTTAAATTCTTAAATTCTTAAATTCTTAAATTCTTAAATTAAATTTTAAATTCTTAAATTCTTAAATTCTTAAATTCTTAAATTCTTAAATTCTTAAATTCTTAAATTCTTAAATTCTTAAATTCTTAAATTCTTAAATTCTTAAATTCTTTAATTCTTTAATTCTTTAATTCTTTAATTCTTTAATTCTTTAATTCTTTAATTCTTTAATTCTTTAATTCTTTAATTCTTTAATTCTTTAATTCTTTAATTCTTTAATTCTTCAATTCTTTTATTCTTTAATTCTTAATTTTTTAAATTTTTTAATCTTTAATTCTGTAATTCTTAAATTCCTAAATTCTTTGATATTTTTTAAATTTTTAATCTGAAGGATTTTGAATTTTGGAATTATTAAATTATATATTTTTTATTTTATTAATTTTTAATTATTAGAATTTTTAAGCTTTGAATTTGTTATTTTTAAATTTTGTTTTGTATACATGTTTCTTTTAATTTTTTTAATCGCAGAATTTTTTATTTCTCAATTTTGAAATGTTGTTTTTAATATTTGTATTTTTGAATTTGTGCGTTTATGGATTTTCTCTTTGGTTTACTTCTTTTCAAGCAAAATACAAAATCCTTCCTTTTAATTTCAAGATTCTGCTTTTTGAGATTCGGCATCATAAGGCACTTTGGAATTTTCAATATTATAATATCGATTACAAAAGAAAGCGAAGAAACGTCTTTCCTTGACCGTTTCTTGGGCGTTTTTTTTATATGGAGTTTTGCGTTCCTTCCGAGCTGCATATCAGCATTTAGTATTGTCATAAGATTGTTCAAAATGCATGTTAAAAAAAAGTTTTTTACAAAAAATATACCGTACAGATAATGGTACAGATATTCGCTATGCTTGGTGCAGATAAGACAGATTTTTGGACCCTCTGATACAGATGAGCATGTGGCAACACTGGTCTTGGGCACTCTCCATAGGTCTTGTCGAGACGCTCGTAGAAAGCGTCTTTATCGTCATCGGGCTTGTCGTTTGTCGGCGCGTAGATGTTGATCAGGCTGTAGTTGAAGAATTTGCCCTTTATTCTCAACACGCAGATCCGGTCATTCACCACCTTCCACTTGATGACTCGGTTCTTCTGATCCCCAATCACTACAAAACCGACTCCGTGCATCGCCTTTTCGCCGCCACTGTAGTAGATGTGGTACTTGAAAGAGGTGTTGGCGATGGGGTCCACCGCCGTGAATTCTCGCTCTCCATGACCGGGCCATCGAACTTCCTGGATGGCGGCCACATGCACGTTCAGCTTGTGCAGCTCCCGGGCAAGAAGGCCAGCACGTGCAGGATCTTGGAGAGTTCGAACGTTCCAAGTACCGAGTTTCCAATCGTTGTCCTTTTTACATCGCCTGGTCTGATGCCGATTTATCCGTCCTGAATTTCTTCTTTTGTTTTTCTGAGTTGGTGTTTCGCTTCGGTATGCCGCCTAACCAGGGCTGCGAATACCTAGTCTCGGGGTGGGGCTGCCACCTTGCAGCTTCCGGGACCCAGCTGCGGTTTTCTCTCGACACCGTAACGGGGACTTTTGTCTCGAAGCCTAACGGTACAGCTACACCCTCCGAAGAGGGTGGAGCCCCCCTTACCCTGTCAGCATACTACCAAAGTTCCCACCGGGGTTGGTTACCCGATCTCTCCAATGGTTACTAGTATCCCGGCCAGCGCCGCGGGGAGGCCAGGGTATCGGAGTTACTGAACAAGAGGCTAAAGGACCACTTGGTGGGTCTATTTTATACCTACGGTACTTGAAGTACCTATGGTACGCGTTGTCCAGTCGTTCGCTGGGGGAGCATTATGGGTATCCAAATTCAGCATTTATTGATGACGCTAAAGACCATTTTGGACATATCTGGCCACTTTGGGACCGGTTCCAGGTTCTCCAGTAGAACCCGGAATACCCCCAATGCCAGAGTATTTTCAAGAATTTTATTGGATTGGCAATATTGGTATCAAAATTCAGCATTTCCAAATCAAGCTCATTGATTAAAATAAAAACTAAAAACTATTTTGGACATATCTGGCCACTTTGGGACCGGTTCCAGGTTCTCCAGTGGAACCCGGAACAACCCCAATTACGGAGCTTTTCCTAGATGGCAATATGGGTATCAAAATTCAGCATTTTCAAAATAAAGTTTTTGTTGACACTCAAATTATTTTTGGAATGATTTTGAAAATGCTAAATTTTGTTATGCGTATTGCCACTCCAATAAAATTCTTGAAATTGCTCTGTAATTGGGGATATTCCGGGTTTCACCGGAAAACCTGGAACCGGTCCCAAAATGGCCAGATATGTCCAAAATGGGTATTAGCGTCATCAATGAGTTTTATTTTGAAAATGCTGAATTTTGATACCCATATTGCCACTCTAATAAATTTCTTGAAAATACTCCGTAGTTCCACCGGAGAACCTGGAACCGGTTCCAAAGTGGCCAGATATGTTCAAAATAGTTTTTTGCGTCATCAATGAGCTTGATTTTGAAAATGCTGAATTTTGACACCCATATTGCCACTCTGATAAAATTCTTGAAAATACTGTAGAATTGGGGATATTCCGGGTTCCACCGGAGAATCTGGAACCGGTCCCAAAGTGGCCAGATATGTCCAAAATGGTTTTCAGCGTCATCAGTGAGCTTGATTTTGGAAATGCTGAATTTTGATACCCATATTGCCACTCCAATAAAATTCTTGAAAATACTCTGGAATTGGGGATATTCCGGGTTCCACCGGAGAATCTGGAACCGGTCCCAAAGTGGCCAGATATGTCCAAAATGGTTTTCAGCGTCATCAGTGAGCTTGATTTTGAAAATGCTAAATTTTGATACCCATATTGCCACTCTAACAAAATTCTTGAAATTGCTCTGTAATTGGGGATATTCCGGGTTCCACCGGAAAACCTGGAACCGGTCCCGAAATGGCCAGATATGTTCAAAATGGTTTTCAGCGTAATCAATGAGTTTTATTTTGAAAATGCTGAATTTTGATACCCATATTGCCACTCTAATAAAATTCATGAAAATACTGTAGAATTGGGGATATTCCGGATTCCACCGGAGAACCTGGAATCGGTCCCAAAATGGCCAGAAGTATCCAAAAATGGTTTTAGCGTCATCAATGAGTTTTATTTTGAAAATGCTGAATTTTGATACCCATATTGCCACTCTAATAAATTTCTTGAAAATACTCCGTAGTTGGTATATTCCGGGTTCCACCGGAGAACCTGGAACCGGTCCCAAAGTGGCCAGATATGTCCAAAATGGTTTTCAGCGTCATCAATGAGCTTGATTTTGAAAATGCTGAATTTTGATACCCATATTGCCACTCTAATAAAATTCATGAAAATACTGTAGAATTGGGGATATTCCGGATTCCACCGGAGAACCTGGAACCGGTCCCAAAGTGGCCAGATATGTCCAAAATGGTTTTCAGCGTCATCAGTGAGCTTGATTTTGAAAATGCTGAATTTTGATACCCATATTGCCACCCTAATAAAATTTTTGAAAATACTCTGGAATTGAGGATATTCCGGGTTTCACCGGAGAACCTGGAACCGGTCCCAATGTGTCCAGATCAGTCCAATATGGTATTGGATATTATAATTGTACTGTAACTTGCATTATGATAAAATTTTAAACAAATTGTCATTCAACATTCGATCCAACATGCAAAACAACTAGAAAATAGAGGGCTAAAAAAAAGTTACCTGGTTGGTTTTGGGAATAACTTAGGGTAAGTGCCTCTGTTTTTGACTTTTCAAAAAGCAAAATAATCTAGAGATCTGTCCGCATCTTTTGCTTCTTGAATTTTGAAAATCCGTCCACAGGGAGCCGAGATACAGCTGTTTGAAGTTGGACTTCGCCTTTTTTCGCTTGCATGGTAGTTTAGGTGTTAAGCCAACTCGATTTTTGCATAACTAGGATCTGTCCCAAGACGAATCGAATGAGGCCAACACAGTCCAAATCGCCTCAGCCAGTTCAGAGATAATCGAGTGCATATTTTTTGTGTGCACTGACTCACATCCAGACACACGCACAGACATTGGTTCAGAATTTGATTCTGAGTCTATAGGTATACGTGAAGGTGGGTCTACGGAGTCTAATAAAGAAGTTTATTTTTGAAGAGATTTTATAGCCTTTTCTCAGTAAGTTGACGAAACCGCAGGGTTTAAGAAAATTAATATGTACATACAAAAAGAAAAACAATTCTCGGGTGAGTTTTCAAAAAGCCGTTATAGCCGCCGTGATCTCTGACACTAATTTTCGTTTTTTTTTCAAAAAATTACCGTTTTTATGTGTCTGGACCAAAAAGCCTATGCCTGAAAATATTTTTGTTTTATATTCCTCGAATTTTTTTTGCCGATTTCGTCACTTTCCCGTTTTTGCACGTAGCACGTTGAAAAATCCCGTTTTTATTTTCAAAAAAACATATACAATACGTTTCCATTGTCTGACATCGCCAATTTTGTGATATGTTGACAAAAATATTTTCAGACGTTTTTACAAACGTTCAAAACGTCATTTTAAGTTTAAATTCGTCTTTTTCAATTGTTTTGCTGTTTTTTTTGGAACTCGAACTATTTTTCCTTGAAAGGCAAACTAATCACCTTTCATTTTCGTCCAAGCCAACTAAAATCGGTTGAAATGATGCGGTGTTATAAATTTTTGGGGTTCCCAATGGCAAGGAAATTTACAGTTAAGCTGACTTAAAAACAACTTCCTTGTTTCCGCAAAGTGTGGGTGGAAATTTGCTGCTGCAGCAGCGTCAGTACTCGAGCAGCACTGACGGCTGCTTTGACAGTAACAATTTTACCGAGCATGCTTTCAAAGGTCGCCAAGTCGGTGCGCGTGTACGTGGGCAAAGACGAAGGAATATTGATGTTATTATGCTTTTAGCGTCAATCAACAACGACGGCGGGGCTGTTGGTATTTCAGCGTTGATTTAGTTTTTATTTGTCGGGATTTTGTTTTTCACAGTCGTTTGATTTTGTGTTGGTAAGCGGTGTGTTTTCTTAAGCTTATTGAAAAAAAAACGAAGCCTGAATTTCAAAACAAGCAAACAACGAAAATAAAACTTATTCAATGAAGATTGAAAATGAAAATCAGACAAAAAAATAGTTCAATAAAAACACATAAAAAAATTCAACACCAAGCCACACCGTTTTGCCTCCCATGGTTGCAGCACGTGAAATTTTAAATTTGTAAACAGCGTAACATCATCCTGTCCTGATCTCTGCCATCGACACTTTTGCGTCCTTGCCGAGACGGGGTTCAAAACTTCCTTGTCTGAAGCCGGCAGAGCAGGAGTGGGGCAAATGGAGTGCGGTGTTTTTTTAGCATGACATTTTCTAAAATTTTTACCGCTCTTTGCGGGGGGGATGCCACAGTTTGGGGGTATTGATTTTTGATTAAAGGTGTGCGGCATGGGGTGAATTCCACGGTCCTGAGAGGTGACAACGTAATGGATCGTTTTTATGCACGGATTGGTGAGGTTTTACCATGTTGAGGGGAGTTCAGGTTTGGGTTTGAATGTTTTAAATGAGATGCGAGCTTGACTTTTCCTGTATTTAAAAATTACTTGTTTTTCGGAACTTCATTATATAACAATTTCAGCATTTCAAAGAAGATAATTTTAGGTATTGCTTCATAATTAAGTAAAGCAACTCTAGGTCAACTAAAATGTTTTAAAAAGCCGAAATTGTAAAGATTTTAAAGTTTTTTTTTTTTTTTTAAAGAAAATGACTGTATTTCAATACTTTTTTTTAACCTGTGACATTTTTAAGCCTTCTGTGAAGAGAAATTTATGCACGACTACAAGTGATTATTCTTCAAATGTTTGAAACATGGACTAAGATAAACAAAGATAACAATTTTCACAAAAAGCTTTGTTTGTTTTGAATAACTTTGCAGTTTTACATTTTAAACTTTTTAATTTCTTTTCAATTGCAAAGCAAAAAATAATCTGTATTCACAATTCCAGCAAATTAACGCAGTGCGGAGCAAAAAACTTTGCACACGCAATCTGCTTGAATGCCTTCATTAAAAGCAAATTTCCACGCCCCGAAAAAAAAAACAAAATTTTCTTTGACTTCATTAAAACAAATCTCCACCCCGCCGCGTTAATATTCATCCCTTTCTTAGGCGGCCAGACACTACCACCAGAGAGAGGATGGGCAAAGTTAATAATTGTTGCGCTTCAGCTTTCAGCTCGTGCTCGTGAGGAAATTGTGGTAGTGATTTTTTTTGTTGGGTGCAAAAAATGGGAAACTTTTCCCAAAATTTAATTTGCCTCCGCCTCTGAATGCTCAATAAATTTCTATTATTTCAAGATCCTTTCGCCTTTTTTTAAGGGAAAACGGAAGCCGCAATGGTTTCAAAAATGTGCACGTAAAACTCTTCCGGATAAAATTAACGGCTGTTGGTGGCAAAGGGGAATTTGCTTTGAAGAGTAATAAATTTGGGAGTTTTTTCAGGATGCTTAACTTGCTGTTGGAGTTTGAGTTTTTGTTGGTTGGTTTGAGCTCAGTTTTTTAGTTTTAAATTATCTGTTTTTTGCTTATAAAATAATATCATTTTGTTCATTGTGTGTTCAGTTTTCAGTTTTCAGTTAGAAGTTTGAAGTTTGAAGTTTGAAGTTTGAAGTTTGAAGTTTGAAGTTTGAAGTTTGAAGTTTGAAGTTTGAAGTTTGAAGTTTGAAGTTTGAAGTTTGAAGTTTGAAGTTTGAAGTTTGAAGTTTGAAGTTTGAAGTTCGAAGTTTGAAGTTTGAAGTTTAAAGTTTAAAGTTTGAAGTTTGAAGTTTGAAGATTGAAGATTGAAGTTTGAAGTTTGAAGTTTGAAGTTTGAAGATTGAAGATTGAAGTTTGAAGTTTGAAGTTTGAAGTTTGAAGTTTGAAGTTTGAAGTTTGAAGTTTGAAGTTTGAAGTTTGAAGTTTGAAGTTTGAAGTTTGAAGTTTGAAGTTTGAAGTTTGAAGTTTGAAGTTTGAAGTTTGAAGTTTGAAGTTTGAAGTTTGAAGTTTGAAGTTTGAAGTTTGAAGTTTGAAGTTTGAAGTTTGAAGTTTGAAGTTTGAAGTTTGAAGTTTGAAGTTTGAAGTTTAAAGTTTGAAGTTTGAAGTTTGAAATTTAAAGTTTGAAGTTTGAAGTTTGAAGTTTGAAGTTTGAAGTTTGAAGTTTGAAGTTTGAAGTTTGAAGTTTGAAGTTTGAAGTTTAAAGTTTGAAGTTTGAAGTTTGAAGTTTGAAGTTTGAAGTTTGAAGTTCGAAGTTTAAAGTTTGAGGTTTGAAGATTGATTTCTGAAGATTGAAGCAAGATTGAAGTTTATAGTTTTATGTTTTCAGTTTGATGTTTTCAATCTTCAGTTTAATCAATCTTTTAAATCAATCAACAAAACATGTGTCTCACGTGGTATTTTATTTATGATTATTATTATTATCTGAAACAGATATGTTTACATTGATAGAAGTTCTACCTTCCAGATCTGAACCCCTCCAAAAATACAAGCGAAAGTTGGCAGCTTGTGTTCCATAAATCAATTTTCAATCACCCTTTCCAGAGTATCCAACACTTTTCTATTCCAGACCAAAAATGTAAGGGGAGAACCAAACTTATGAGCTGCTTCTAGGGCCACTTTCGACAATCGTTCCCGTCTGGCTGATGTCGTTCCGATAGAGAAATATAAACTTTCACTTCCATGGACTGTTTTTTTTTCTCTCTTGCTCCACTCTCCTGGGGACCGAAAAGGGTTGCTTCTGGGGGGTAAAATAATCAAAGATTTTATTCCATCGACTTGGGTGCTCGATCACCCTTAAACTGCACACACTTCCAGTCCGTGATCCAACCCAGGACCTGGAAACACATGTTTTTCCGGAGTTTTCCTCCGTCGGGGAGGCATGCACTGCTCGACTGAATTTGGGACACCCAATAATCAGACCAGCTCAGACCTGTGTCGTCTGGCCACTACTAGTTGGTTGGACTGGTAAATATAGCAATCTGCACACACACACATTACCCATAAGGAAAGCACAATCGCCCAGACGTATATCGAGAACAAGAATCTCATGGAAAAAAAGTTGAAATTTATTAACGTCATTTATTAGCTTGTTTATTTGTGCCATATATAAATCGAATTTGTAGACCCGTGCCAGGGAAGAAGCGGGCGAAGGTGTGGGCAGTCAAATGAAAGGTAATTCCACCCCACCCCTTCAACAGAGGGGGGCGGGGAAATGGTTTGTGGTTGGCCATTGTCGACGACGCCTCGGAACCGCTAATGCCACCGTGGATCCGACCCCCCCTGCTGACCGTGGATGTTCGATTATTGCCGGTGATAAATCAGCTCACTTTCAAAAGAGAGGTTTTATTGGGAGTCCCGTCCGGAAGCTAGCAAAAAAGGGTGAGGAAACGGGACGAGATTTGTTTAGTTTCGGAAGTTCTGAGCTGGTCGAATTGGATCGATATTATTAAAGTTGTCGGGGCGAAAGATGATGTTGGTACTCGATAGTTGCAAATGACGAGTTTGTTTGGGTATTTATGCGTGTAAAATTAAATTTAGCATTTTTGGGATCATTCAGTAATATTTAGAATTTTTGTGCAATTACATTGTACAGTACTGCAAAATGTTTTTTTTTGACGAAAAAAAATTCGTCGATTCTTGGATATTTTGAAAACCTATGATTGCAAAAACAAACTACGAAAAAATATTTGCAACGGCCTGAATAAAAAAATATTCATTTAATTGATAATACCAAAGCAGTTGTGTACGAAATCGTTTCATTTGTTTTAATTTTTATATTTTTTAATCCGGCTGAAATTTTTTTGTGTCATCGGTATGCCCAAAGAAGCCATTTTGCCTCATTAGTCCATTAAATTTAAATTAAATTTTCGATACAAATTTGGCAGCTGTCCTTACAAAAGTGAAACATGAAAATTCAAAAATTTGTATCTTTTCAAGAAATTTTTTGATCGAAAAAATGGTAACAAACATTTTTCAACTTAATTTTTGGATGTAAAATTGAATTTACAATCAAAAAGTACTGTAGTGAAATTTTGATAGAGTGCATCGTTTCAAGTTATAGCTATTTTTAAGTAACTTCTTTGAAAAAAAAAAATTTCTTTTTTTCAAACTAGTGCCCATGTTTGCCCACCTTTGAAAAAAATATTTTTGAAAAGCTGAGAAAATTCTTTACATTTTGCTGTTTTGAACTTTGTTGATGTGACCCTTAGTTGTTGAGATATTGCCATGAAATGGTTTAAAAACAGGAAAATGGATGTTTTCTAAGTCTCAGCCTAACAACCCACCATTTTCTAACGTCGATATCTCAGCAACTAATGGTCCGATTTTCAATGTAAAAATATGAAACATTCGAGGAATTATCCGATCTTTTAGAAAACGTTTGAAAAGGGCGTATTATTGGATGTGTTGCCCCTTTGAATGTCATACTTGATTTAAAAAAAAAATACATTATTGTTTTTGAAAAGATCGGAAAATTTCACGAATGTTTCATTTTGTAACATTGAAAATCGAACCATTAGTTGCTGAGATATCGACTTAAGAAAATGGTGGGCAAAGTTTGCATTTGATGTCCCCTAAAACATGTAGTAAATAAAAGAGTACGTATAAAATTAGAAATAGAACTTTGATTCACAATATCCCAGAATTTTTTGCAAATAATGTTTTCAAAAAAATCTAATCACCTTTACTAATATTTTTTGAAAAAGCTGCCCAGTTTTCATATAATTCAAAGTTAAATTTCATATAACCTCAAACTATACCTAGCAAAGACTAAAAAAATCGGACAAAAATAAAAAAAGGTTATCATCAAAAACTCGAGAAAGCCTCTATTATTTTTTATATTTCCAAAAACTGGTAATTTTGAAAGTATCTGAAAACAAGCTTGAATCGAGTTAAAAGTAAGAAGGACTGTATAATTTATAATTAGTTTTAGTTCTTTGTCGTTCTGGCTGTTCTGTATGTGAATGTCATTCTGTAGTGAAGAAATGGCCAAAAATGCTAAATATAGCACTAACAATTTGAGTGCTGAAAAGTCCAATAGGTAATTTTCCGCCAACTCACATAAAATCGGAAAAAGTTGCCCCGACCCCTCTTGGAATTCTGTGAAATTTTGCTCTAAGGGGTAGTGTTGGTGCTTGATAACGAATCGAGGCCCATTTTTCGATAGCTCGTGATGGTGGGGTGGTACGACCCCTTTCGTTATTCTGGATTTTTACTAAGACACATTTTTTCAGCGATTTGTAGCTCAAAACCGTGAGGAGAAAATAAGTGTCAAAGGGGAACATTCATCAGCAAAATGTTTAAAAAGTTTTAAAATCAATGCCACTTTCCGTAAATCAACTGTCTACGAAATCGGTCTTTTTTTAGAGTTTTAATTTTTGTATTTTTTAATACGACTGCAACTTTTTTGGTGCCTTCGGTATGCCTAAAGAAGCCATTTTGCATCATTAGTTTGTCCATATAATTTACCATACAAATTTGGCAGCTGTCCATTAGGGTGCCCAGAATATGGGACTTTTTTTTCGAAACCTCGCTCCACAAGCTGAATATTGTTCCTTGAGCTATTTTAGGACTCTGGGCCATATATGAGCAAAATCGGTCATCATTTACCCATTGATACTCGGAGGTGAAGTTTGTATGGAAAAAATCGAAAAAATGTATGAAAAACCCAAGTTTCTTAAGGTTTGGTCTTCATGGTGCACTACTTCCATCCAAATATTCCCAAAAGTGAGGGTCTTATTGAAAATTTAATGCTCTACAACTTTTTAGAAAACACCAAAGCTGTAAAACTCGATCCTGAAAAGTTATTAGCGATTTAAAAAAGTCATTTTTGAATGAAAAACATTTTTTTGCCAGCTTAGGCTCGGGTATCAATGGGTTAATCTCATCAAATTTCGCTCAAAATTTACACAGATGCTTAAAATAACCTAAAAAACCGTTTTTCGCTTGTGGAGCAGGGGGTCATTTTTTCTGGGCACCCTACTATCCATACAAAATTGATATATGAAAATTCAAAAATCTGTATCTTTTGAAGGAATTTTTTGATCGATTTGGGGTCTTGGGCAAAGTTGTAGGTATGGATATGGACTACACTGAAAAAAATGACACACTGTAAAAAAAAATGATTTTTTATTTCACTTTTTGGCACTAAACTTGATTTGCAAAAAAAAAACACTAGTTTTTTTTTTTGATTTTTGATATGTTTTAAAGGACATAAAATGCCAACTTTTCAGAAATTTCCTGGTTGTGCAAAAAATCTTTGACCAAGTTATGATTTTTTGTCACAACAATTTTTCAACTTCATTTTTCGATGTAATATCAAATTTGCAATCAAAAAGTACTTTAGTGAAATTTTGATTATGTGCACCGTGTTCAAGTTAAAGCCATTTTTAGGTAACTTTTTTGAAAATAGTCACAGTTTTTCATTGTTTTAAATAAGTGCACATGTTTGACCACTTTTGAAAAAAATATTTTTGAAAAGCTGAGAAATTCTCTATATTTTGCTTTCTTGAACTTTGTTGATACGACCCTTAGTTGTTGAGATATTGCCATGCAAAGGTTAAAAAACAGGAAAATTGATGTTTTCTAAGTCTCACCCAAACAACCCACCATTTTCTAACGTCGATATCTCAGCAACTAGTGGCTCGATTTACAATTTTAAAAGATGAATCATTGGTGAAATTTTCCAAGCTTTTCGAAAAAAAATATTTTCGAAATTTTTAAAACAAGACAAACATTTAAAAAGGGCATAATATTGATGTCACGAGCAGAATTTTAAGAAATAGTTTTATTAAAAGGTGATTTGGACTATATTTTACAATTTTTTGAAGTTTCAACCCCTAAATCTCATTCGTATGCTTTTAAAAGTATATTTTCGGAAATAATTTATATTTATGATAAGATGCAGAAAGGGGATTGTATTTTTGTTCCTAATAAGCTTTTATAAATAATTTAATAATTCAAACCTCACAACATTCATTCCTTTTGTTTGTGTTTCGCTTCAATTCCTTTAAACTCTTATATTACGTTTTTTTTGTTACATTGCTCTCAAATCACCAAAATGCATTCCTACTTGTGCACTTTTGAGTTTTAAGCGTGGTGAGAAACAAAAAATCAACCCCTCTTCCATAAATCCACTCGCAACATTCGCCGTGAACGGATTTGCATTTCCGGATCTTCCGGCGTTGGCTTTCCCATATAGGATCGAAGTCAGAGACCATCGAAGCAAGAGGGCAAAACAGTAGCAAATATTTGTGAGTGCAAGAATGCAAAACTGCATCGCATTGGGTGTTTGTGTGCTCTACGATTCCACCCATGAGCTTTGTATTATCACGCAGAACGATAAACTGTGTGTTCTTCACCGTACGTTTGCATGTAGTTTTACGTTTTACTTGGAGCATGCTCTGCCCAGATTCAAAACCAATTCCAAAAGAAACAGATCGACACAGAAAAAAAATCACTGTACTCTTTTTCTATTTTAAAAGCAAACGAATCAATTTTAAACATGAACATAGATTTAATTTTTTTTAATCAAATAATAATGAATTTCTAGTGTCCCCAAAACGGGACCCTCAAAGTGGTGAATTCTGCCGCGTCCTTCTCAATGAATTTATGCTCGTTGACCCGGGGTTTTCTTTTGCGAACATGGCAGCAAATTTTGTCGCCCATTTTTTTTTTGTTGCTCCTGATTGCCTCCGTTGAAAAAAGCAACAACGACGACGACGGGTTCGAGCCCCGGGGAAGGAAAACAGTCAAGTTGAGCGCATAAATCAAGCCACGGCCATAAATACCGAAAGAGTCCCACTGCCCCAGCGATTTGGTCGTAACGGGCGAGCGCTTTGGGGACTCGGTACCGAAGTGGGACCGATTGTTGAACAATTATAAGTATATTTTTATAATATTTTTTTTAAGAATTGTAATGATTTGTATTTTTTAAAGTTAAAAAGAAAGAAAGGAACAGTATCCATTTGTTTTAATTGATCTTAGCTGAGCACAGGCTTTAACATTGAAACTCAGTTCTCGAAATTGACCAGAGCTAAGTGACAAAATATTTATTTCATGTTGGGAGAAGCTTAGTTGAAGTACCCTGCCTCTTGCCTTTTTGTGTACTTCACATGCGTTTTTCTTTATGTTCGTTCAAATTAAGTAAGAAATAATTGCGTTGGATCACCTCCGAGTATTTTAAGAAAATAAAAAATCACATTGTTTATTTTTCATAAAGATCGTAAAATTTCCCACAAGTTTGTCTTTGACAATTATGGATAAATAATGGCTTAGAGATACTGTAATATATCAATTATGAATTTAAATATTGCAACTACTTCATTTACTCCCTTCTCAAATGTCAGTCCAAATGTGCTTGAAAAAGGTCGCTTTTCAAAAAGTTGGTTGAAAAACAAAAGAAAAAAACTTTTTTTTTTATTTTCATTTTAATTTATAAATTTCGATTTTCAATTTCATTCATAAAAATACGTTAACTATTCAATTTAGATTTTTTTACTAAACAATTTTCCAAATTCGTAATTTGTCATTATTAATAAAACGTTTTGGTTTATTTCTTTTAACATTACAAATAACATAATACATTGAAGTTGAAGGATGCACAAAATCTACAAATAAATGATTTCTTCCGTATAAATAATATCGAAAAATAAATAAAAATAAATCTTAAAAATTCTAAATGTGGTCATTCAAAAAAATTGTTTCGCTTTTTCTTTGAAAGTATCAACAAAGTTTTAACAAAAAAAAATGTATTTGATTAAAATTGGTTTGCAGTTAAAAATTTCAAGTTTGGCATTATTAAATTTTTAATAAAAATGAAAATGATATTTTCAGGTGTCAGTTTTACATTCAAAAACTCGATTATTGTGAATACATATTAAGATAATATTTGTTAGTTTTTAAAACATGAGCAGTTTTTGAAAGCAGTTTTTTTTAAATATTTTTTTTGTGAATTTTCATATTATTTGAAACATTTTGTAATAGTTTTCAAAATGAACTGTTCTTCTTTCTTTGAAACAGTGATTTCTCAACGATTACAGTATTACTGTGGAATAATGGAGCTTCACAGCGGTGCATTTTGCCCCGACCACGCTTTTTGCAGAAAATTTAATTTAAAAATGCATTTTTTGATGTTTTGGACTTATATATCTACAGAATAATGGAGATTATGACAAAAACTATATACCTCAACACTTAAAATAACAAGAAATGCTTTTAAAATTGCCAAAAAAAGCATAATGAAAGTTAGATGAAAACACAACATTATAAAGTTTTGCAAACAATTTAAGCTGCCACGATGCTCAAATTGTTCCAGCATGGTTTAGCAATGTTAAGCTTCCAATTTCTATGATTTTTTCCCCGGAAAATTCTTTCAAATACCGAGCAAAGCAGGGGGTGCATTTTGCTCCGGGGGTGCAGGATAACTTACCCACCGTGCAGGATAACATATCTACAATGTTTCATCAGAATCAGAGAAAGTCGAACAAATAAGTACCTGAAAAATACTTGTTTCGTGCTGGAATTTCTCATTTACAAATTTATTTTAATATTTAGTAAAACTTATGTTCAATTATATTATGGAAAGATCTATGAAATCATCTACATTGTCAATGTGTTTTTGAAAGTTTAAAGAAAAATACAGAGATTTGACATTTTTAAACAGTTTTCCCAACTCAACAGTCCCACTATGCCGCGGATGCACTCGGATGCGGATATTTATTTTGGGATTCGATGTTTCTTTGGTTTCCTGTTTGTCTTTGCGTCCGGGATATTTTCCGGATCCTTTTTTTTTTGTTATACAAGGCAAGTTCCATTGATGCTGTTGGAAGTGCCTGGCCCAGAAAAATGTCGAGCTGCTGCGTTTCATGATGGCATTTGCATAAACTGCAATATTTGATATTCATATCTGCTTCTGCTGCTGCTGCTGTACTCTTCTCTTGTTATTTTTCCTTCCTGTCATGTGACTGCGTATTCCCCTTAAAAACCTCCCTCTCCCCCAATGTTCACCCCAAAAAACCGTTATGGTTGGCCCCATAAAACGGGCTCCCCGTCGTCGTCGTCGGAAAAATCCCGTCGAGAGGGGAAAAACATGAAATATTGCCGCTGGAAATTGGAAACTCTGTATCAACTGTTTATGAAGTCTATTAAACTTTCTGGGATTTTTTTTGTTGTTGCTGCTGGGTTTGTTGCACTCGCCGGAAAGTAATCCCGTTTTCCTCGTACTGGGAGCTTGAGCTAGTGTGCACACACCCACGTGTCAGCCGGGGGAAGTCAAGCTGTGCGGCAGCTTTTGTTGATGTGTGCAATGTTGATTTTGAGTGCACCTGTCTGCCCGTCAACCGCCCGCGATTTCTCCACGGTTGCATCCACCTGGAGTTAGGGGGGAGTAGTTAGGAATTTGATATGTTACAATTTTGTAAAAACTTTGAGTTATGAATTCCAAACCGCGGTGGAGTCAAAAAAACGTTTCATAATAATAAAAATAACTGAGTTCATCACAATTGCCCTTTCTCTCCTACCCGGAAATACTAAGCGCCCTTTTTCAAACGTTTCTATTTGGCCAAAACTGGCAGCTAAACACGCAGCAGGGGATCCTTGCGAAAATCCCGCACACACACCTGTCAGTGCCAGGAAGTGCTGCTAGCATGGGTGCACCACCGGAATTGCATCTGACTGTTATTACTATCGACGTGGCACGAAATATTTTTACACTGAGCCGGGAATTGCAACTTTGGTGCACTTGACAGGGGGCCAAAACCACAAACCGCACACACACACACTCGTTGCACTGGCAATAAAAAAGAGAGAATGCACCACGGAAATGTTTCACGCGTCGGTTTTTCCTGGTTGATGGAATTGACTGTCAGGGCCAAACGCACCCGTCGATCTACCGGGAACTTACCGGGAAAGAGCTTTAGGACTTCATTATAAGTTGCAATTTTTTGATTTACAGAAGCAAAACTTTGATTTGATATTCAATCAATAAATTGAAGTTATTATTCTTATCTCAAAATCTGGTGATTGTCTAAATTAAAATTTTTATTGGCTTAACTTTTTGATTTAAAATAAATATTTGCATCTGAACAATCTACAATTATTGTATGGACGATTGAATAGTTAAAATTTACTTTATTTTGAGCGTACATAGTTTGAGACGAATAAAAAATGTTCATCATTTATTAAAGTCCCAAGTTATTGCCCGTAAAAAAAAAAACAAAATAACATTGTTTAAAACACTTGAAGACAAAGTTGCACGAATACTTTTTTTATCAAAATGAAAATAAAAACGATTTAGCATCAATTGTTTTTCTATTCAAGGCTTCATACAAAATGGGCACATGAACATTCAAAAATCAGCATTTTGAGTATTTTGCCTTCCTCACTGAGGTAAGGCTATAATCCTGCTCTTAAAATGAACTTTTTATTAAAAGCTCAAAGACCCACCTTCATGTATACATATCGACTCAGAATCGAAAACTGAACAAATGTCTGTGTGTGTGTATGTGTGTGTGTATGTGTGTGTGTATGTATGTATGTGACTAAAATTCTCACTGAGTTTTCTCAGCACTGGCTGAACCGATTTTGATCAAACCAGTTGCAATCGACTTGGTTTAGGGTCCCATACATCGCTATTGAATTGTTTGAAGTTTCGATAACTAGTTCAAAAGTTATGTAAAAAATGTGTGTTCACATATATCCGGATCTCATTTTAATGCATGTAAACGATGTCCGGATCCATCATCCGACCCATCGTTGGTTAGGTAATTGAAAGACCTTTCCAAAGAGTCCACAACATTGAAGATCTGGCAACACTGTCTCGAGTTATGACCACTTAAGTGATATTTATGTACTTTTTTGAAGCCGGATCTCACTTAAATGTATGTAAACGATGTCCGGATCCATCATCCGACCCATCGTTGGTTAGGTAATTGAAAGACCTTTCCAACGAGTCAACAACATTGAAGATCTGGCAACACTGTCTCGAGTTATGACCACTTAAGTGATATTTATGTACTTTTTTGAAGCCGGATCTCATTTAAATGTATGTAAACGATGTCCGGATCCATCATTCGACCCATCGTTGGTTAGGTAATTGAAAGACCTTTCCAACGAGTCCACAACATTGAAGATCTGGCAACACTGTCTCGAGTTATGACCACTTAAGTGATATTTATGTACTTTTTTGAAGCCGGATCTCATTTAAATGTATGTAAACGATGTCCGGATCCATCATCCGACCCATCGTTGGTTAGGTAATTGAAAGACCTTTCCAACGAGTCCACAACATTGAAGATCTGGCAACACTGTCTCGAGTGATGACCACTTAAGTGATATTTATGTACTTTTTTGAAGCCGGATCTCACTTAAATGTATGTAAACGATGTCCGGATCCATCATCCAACCCATCGTTGGTTAGGTAATTGAAAGACCTTTCTAACCAGTCCACAACATTGAAGATCTGGCAACCCTGTCTCGAGTTATGACCACTTAAGTGATATTTATGTACTTTTTTGAAGCCGGATCTCACTTAAATGTATGTAAACGATGTCCGGATCCATCTTCCAACCCATCGTTGGTTAGTTAATTGAAAGACCTTTCTAACGAGTCCACAACATTGAAGATCTGGCAACCCTGTCTTGAGTTATGACCACTTAAGAGATATTTATGTACTTTTTTGAAGCCGGATCTCACTTAAATGTATGTAAACGATGTTCGGATCCATCATCTGACCCATCGTTGATTAGGTTATTAGAATACCTTACAAACGAGTCCACAACATTGAATATCTGGCAACCCTGTCTCGAGTTAAGACCACTTATGTGATATTTATGTAATTTTTTGAAGCCGGATCTCACTTAAATGTATGTAAACGATGTCTGGATCCATCATCCGACCCATCGTTGGTTAGGTAATTGAAAGACCTTTCCAAAGAGTCCACAACATTGAAGATCTGGCAACACTGTCTTGAGTTATGACCACTTAAGAGATATTTATGTACTTTTTTGAAGCCGGATCTCACTTAAATGTATGTAAACGATGTTCGGATCCATCGTCTGACCCATCGTTGATTAGGTTATTAGAATACCTTACAAACGAGTCCACAACATTGAATATCTGGCAACCCTGTCTCGAGTTAAGACCACTTATGTGATATTTATGTAATTTTTTGAAGCCGGATCTCATTTAAATGTATGTAAACGATGTCCGGATCCATCATCCGACCCATCGTTGGTTAGGTAATTGAAAGACCTTTCCAAAGAGTCCACAACATTGAAGATCTGGCAACACTGTCTCGAGTTATGACCACTTAAGTGATATTTATGTACTTTTTTGAAGCCGGATCTCACTTAAATGTATGTAAACGATGTCCGGATCCATCATCCGACCCATCGTTGGTTAGGTAATTGAAAGACCTTTCCAACGAGTCCACAACATTGAAGATCTGGCAACACTGTCTCGAGTTATGACCACTTAAGTGATATTTATGTACTTTTTTGAAGCCGGATCTCATTTAAATGTATGTAAACGATGTCCGGATCCATCATCCGACCCATCGTTGGTTAGGTAATTGAAAGTCCTTTCCAACGAGTCCACAACATTGAAGATCTGGCAACACTGTCTCGAGTTATGACCACTTAAGTGATATTTATGTACTTTTTTGAAGCCGGATCTCACTTAAATGTATGTAAACGATGTCCGGATCCATCATCCAACCCATCGTTGGTTAGGTAATTGAAAGACCTTTCCAACCAGTCCACAACATTGAAGATCAGGCAACCCTGTCTCGAGTTATGACCACTTAAGTGATATTTATGTACTTTTTTGAAGCCGGATCTCACTTAAATGTATGTAAACGATGTCCGGATCCATCTTCCAACCCATCGTTGATTAGTTAATTGAAAGACCTTTCCAACGAGTCCACAGCATTGAAGATCTGGCAACCCTGTCTTGAGTTATGACCACTTAAGAGATATTTATGTACTTTTTTGAAGCCGGATCTCACTTAAATGTATGTAAACGATGTTCGGATCCATCGTCTGACCCATCGTTGATTAGGTTATTAGAATACCTTTCAAACGAGTCCACAACTTTGAATATCTGGCAACCCTGTCTCGAGTTAAGACCACTTATGTGATATTTATGTAATTTTTGAAGCCGGATCTCACTTAAATGTATGTAAACGATGTCTGGATCCATCATCCGACCCATCGTTGGTTAGGTAATTGAAAGACCTTTCCAAAGAGTCCACAACATTGAAGATCTGGCAACCCTGTCTCGAGTTATGACCACTTAAGTGATATTTATGTTCTTTTTTGAAGCCGGATCTCACTTAAATGTATGTAAACGATGTCCGGATCCATCATCCAATCCATCGTTGGTTAGGTAATTGAAAGACTTTTCCAACGAGTCCACAACATTGAAGATCTGGCAACACTGTCTTGAGTTATGACCACTTAAGAGATATTTATGTACTTTTTTGAAGCCGGATCTCACTTAAATGTATGTAAACGATGTCCGGATCCATCATCCGACCCATCGTTGGTTAGGTAATTGAAAGACCTATCCAACGAGTCCACAACATTGAAGATCTGGCATCACTGTCTCGAGTTATGACCACTTAAGAGATATTTATGTACTTTTTTGAAGCCGGATCTCACTTAAATGTATGTAAACGATGTCTGGATCCATCATCCAACCCATCGTTGGTTAGGTAATTGAAAGACCTTTCCAACGAGTCCACAACATTGAAGATCTGGCAACCCTGTCTTGAGTTATGACCACTTAAGAGATATTTATGTACTTTTTTGAAGCCGGATCTCACTTAAATGTATGTAAACGATGTTCGGATCCATCGTCTGACCCATCGTTGATTAGGTTATTAGAAGACCTTTCAAACGAGTCCACAACTTTGAATATCTGGCAACCCTGTCTCGAGTTAAGACCACTTATGTGATATTTATGTAATTTTTTGAAGCCGGATCTCACTTAAATGTATGTAAACGATGTCCGGATCCATCATCCGACCCATCGTTGGTTAGGTAATTGAAAGACCTTTCCAAAGAGTCCACAACATTGAAGATCTGGCAACCCTGTCTCGAGTTATGACCACTTAAGTGATATTTATGTTCTTTTTTGAAGCCGGATCTCACTTAAATGTATGTAAACGATGTTCGGATCCATCGTCTGACCCATCGTTGATTAGGTTATTAGAAGACCTTTCAAACGAGTCCACAACTTTGAATATCTGGCAACCCTGTCTCGAGTTAAGACCACTTATGTGATATTTATGTAATTTTTTGAAGCCGGATCTCACTTAAATGTATGTAAACGATGTCTGGATCCATCATCCGACCCATCGTTGGTTAGGTAATTGAAAGACCTTTCCAAAGAGTCCACAACATTGAAGATCTGGCAACCCTGTCTCGAGTTATGACCACTTAAGTGATATTTATGTTCTTTTTTGAAGCCGGATCTCACTTAAATGTATGTAAACGATGTCCGGATCCATCATCCAATCCATCGTTGGTTAGGTAATTGAAAGACTTTTCCAACGAGTCCACAACATTGAAGATCTGGCAACACTGTCTTGAGTTATGACCACTTAAGAGATATTTATGTACTTTTTTGAAGCCGGATCTCACTTAAATGTATGTAAACGATGTCCGGATCCATCATCCGACCCATCGTTGGTTAGGTAATTGAAAGACCTATCCAACGAGTCCACAACATTGAAGATCTGGCATCACTGTCTCGAGTTATGACCACTTAAGAGATATTTATGTACTTTTTTGAAGCCGGATCTCACTTAAATGTATGTAAACGATATCTGGATCCATCATCCAACCCATCGTTGGTTAGTTAATTGAAAGACCTTTCCAACGAGTCCACAGCATTGAAGATCTGGCAACCCTGTCTTGAGTTATGACCACTTAAGAGATATTTATGTACTTTTTTGAAGCCGGATCTCACTTAAATGTATGTAAACGATGTTCGGATCCATCGTCTGACCCATCGTTGATTAGGTTATTAGAAGACCTTTCAAACGAGTCCACAACTTTGAATATCTGGCAACCCTGTCTCGAGTTAAGACCACTTATGTGATATTTATGTAATTTTTGAAGCCGGATCTCACTTAAATGTATGTAAACGATGTCTGGATCCATCATCCGACCCATCGTTGGTTAGGTAATTGAAAGACCTTTCCAAAGAGTCCACAACATTGAAGATCTGGCAACCCTGTCTCGAGTTATGACCACTTAAGTGATATTTATGTTCTTTTTTGAAGCCGGATCTCACTTAAATGTATGTAAACGATGTCCGGATCCATCATCCAATCCATCGTTGGTTAGGTAATTGAAAGACTTTTCCAACGAGTCCACAACATTGAAGATCTGGCAACACTGTCTTGAGTTATGACCACTTAAGAGATATTTATGTACTTTTTTGAAGCCGGATCTCACTTAAATGTATGTAAACGATGTCCGGATCCATCATCCGACCCATCGTTGGTTAGGTAATTGAAAGACCTATCCAACGAGTCCACAACATTGAATATCTGGCATCACTGTCTCGAGTTATGACCACTTAAGAGATATTTATGTACTTTTTTGAAGCCGGATCTCACTTAAATGTATGTAAACGATGTCTGGATCCATCATCCAACCCATCGTTGGTTAGTTAATTGAAAGACCTTTCCAACGAGTCCACAGCATTGAAGATCTGGCAACCCTGTCTTGAGTTATGACCACTTAAGAGATATTTATGTACTTTTTTGAAGCCGGATCTCACTTATATGTATGTAAACGATGTTCGGATCCATCGTCTGACCCATCGTTGATTAGGTTATTAGAAGACCTTTCAAACGAGTCCACAACTTTGAATATCTGGCAACCCTGTCTCGAGTTAAGACCACTTATGTGATTTTTATGTACTTTTTGAAGCCGGATCTCACTTAAATGTATGTAAACGATGTCTGGATCCAACATCCGACCCATCGTTGGTTAGGTAATTGAAAGACCTTTCCGACGAGTCCAGTATTTTTCTAGATCTAAAAAAATAGCTGAAATATTTGTCCAAACCACGCACATTACCCATTGTTGGTAAAAAGTGAGGAAGGCATCAACCACATAGGTGGATTAAGTTAGTTTTTCTAATTAATTCGACTTTTTATCACAAAAAGTAGAATCATAAAAGTTTCTAATCCATGAATAAAAATATTTGTGTTAGAAGACATAAAAGGCACCTTAAGCGTAGGAGTTTAGAATAATGCAAAATTTGATAGAAAAAAAATATTTTTTGAAAAAAGCCTTTTTGGCGAAAAAAATAGTTAAATAACATTTCAAAATTCATTTTTAAGATGCAAAATCAAATTTGAAATTGAAAATGACCGCACACGTGATTCGATAAATTGCGCCGTTTTCAAGATATGAACATTTTTTGGGTAGATTTTTCGAAAAATGTTCTGTTTTATGCTAATTAAAAATACTTCAGAAAGAGTAAGGTCCACTGTCAAAATAATATTGAAAACCCTAAATTTGTTTTATTCTTTTTTTTTGTCATTGACTCATTTACTTTTCATTTTATTGGTTATCGAACTGTTGATTGCCGAAATACAGTTTAAAATGAGTTTAATTTCACATGAGTTTAATTTTTAAACAATAAAAATCTAACCAATTGTTGTCAAGAAATCATCAATCGATAAATGAGGGCTGATTAAGGGACATTGAGTTTTTCGTCTATTCACAGTTTCAAAACTTTAAGAAGCTATTTTTTTATAACCAGATATCAGATCAATTATAAAAAAAGTATGAAATTTTCACAGCTCATCGATAATATTGTGAGCATGGGTCTTTCTCCATCATAAGTTGTTAGGGCGCCCGATTTTCCCGGGTTATGAATTTCCCGGGAAACTGAAAAAAAATTTTTAGATCCCGGGAATTCCCGGGATCCCGGGATATTTTAAAACAATCATTAAATCTATGTGTTCTTTATAATGTTTATGTTTTAAAAGCTTAAAATCATAGAATAAGCTCAATAATATTCATTGGTAATAATCTACATTTCAATCTTATCAAGGACGACACTTTTTAATTAGCTTAAAAGTTATTAAAAATTTATTGTTGTACATACTTTGGGTTTTAAAGAATCAAAATTTTTGCATCCAGTGTGATTCAAACTTAATAAGTATTTTAAAAATATGTTTCATTTAAACATTTTTTATATGACATGACTATAAAAGCTTGATAAAAAAATTGAAAATGTAAAAAAAACAAGAAGTGAAAATAAATAAAACAATTTCGGTCAATTTGAAATTATATAGAACTTTTGAATAAGTATTAAACATATTTTAACAATTATAGTCTGAATAGGTACAGGAGATTTAAGAGCAATAAATTTTGAAATCGGTGTACTAATTTATTGAAAAGATAATGCAAAAATATGGCATAACCAGCTGTCTTAATTCGTTACATTTGCCTCAGATTCCGGTGATTGATGAAAAATAATAAAATATGGAGCAATTCCAGCTCAAATCAGGATTTTTTCTAGTACTTTTGTACCCGACCCTCTCTGATTTCAATGAAACTTTGTAGACATGTTATCCTAGGCCTATATAAGTCATTTTTGTGTATATGGAGCCAATAGTACTCGAGAATAACATTTGAGAAGGGTGTAAGGTATTTAAATATTTTAGTATTTTGCAATTTAAAAATTACTGTATCTCGAAGCCGTTGCATCGTATCAAAAAGTGGTCAAATACAAACTTGTAGGAAATTGGACGGGTTTTCTGATAAAAATACACTGAAACAAAAATACACGCCACTTTTATGTCATTTTTCAATTTTTAAGTTTAAAAGTTAAATTTGAAGGTGATGTCACGATTTTTTTTTGCTCAACATTTTTGAGGAATTACCCTAAGATGTTACCAAAAGACTGACGTATGTCTCTCCTAAAAAATACAAAAAACATTTACTAAAACTGTTTTTTTGAAAAGTGGTCTAAACGTCAAAATTTTTAAAAGCCGGTAGTAGGAATCGATTCCCCAGCTAATTTTACATAAAAGTCTTCATATTGACCATTGTCCTATGTCCAATCCTTGGAAAGATACAGCGGTTTAAAAAATAAAAATGTTGAAAAAACGGCATTTTTGGTGGTTTTTGGCAATTTCTATATGACATACTTGGTTTTTCAGTCGCGGAAATATTTTTACCGGAAAGCTCGTCCAATTTCCCATAAGTTTGCCTTAGGCCACATTTCAAAAAAACAGTTTGAGTAAATGATTTTTGTATTTTTTTAGGAGAGACATACCATCCTGCATTTTTCGTCAGTCTTTTGGTAACATTTTAGGCTATTACCTCAAAAATTTTGAACGAAAAAAAATCGTGACATCACCTTCAAATTTAAGTTTTAGACATAAAAATCAAAAAATCTCATAGATGTGGCGTGTATTTTTGTTTCAGTGTATTTTGGCTTCGAGATACAGTAATTTTTAAATTACAGAATACAAAAATATTTAAATATCTTACGCCTTTCTCAAATGTTATTCTCGAGTACTATTTGCTCCATATGCACAAAAAAGGATTATATAGGCCTAGGATAACATGTCTACAAAGTTTCATTGAAATCGGAGAGGGTCGGGTACAAAAGTATCAGAAAAATTCCTGATTTGAGCTATTTAACAAACCATATTATTCTCTAATATGCCAATATAATGTTGAGTCTTAAAAACGTTTTATTTTTATTTTGGCTTGTTGGGTGTTTTTAAAACCGCCTCGAGTCAGAGATATTTAAAAGTGCCCAAAAAGCGAAAAAAAACTTCAGGTATAAAAAAAACTTCAGATATATGCCGAATACAAATTCTTATACTTAAAAATTTTTGTGGAAAACTAAACATTCAGTTTGTCATCCATTTGCACAACCAAATCTGATTTTGTAAGTCAAAAATTTGTTTATTTTTTCAATTTCGGGAATTCCTAGGAAAAATTATTTAAAAAATCCCGGGATTCGGGAGTTCTCGGGATGGACGTACTATAAATTATTTTTTAAAAAAAGATTTTTTTTTTTGCAAAAACATAAAAAAGCCTCTAACTTGAAAATGTGCAGTTTAGCAAGAAATTTGCAGATCAATTTTCGATAGCAAATTTTTATTTAAATTATTGCTCGATCTATCAATCAATTGAAAAATGAAGATATGTAGATAAATGTAAAGATTTTTTACATTCCCTTTTTGATTGTTCAGCACGCAACATCTTATGGATTTATTTGAAAAAGGGAATTCAGGAACAAAGTTTCAACCAAATCCAATTACAAAATTGAAAATCTCTAAACAATTTATGAATTTTTTGAAAATTATTCTTGTACGAAATTTGTTTTCGATCTTTTTTGCCTGTCTTATTAGTTTCTCTACCAACTCACACGAAATCGGGAAAAAGTTGCCCCGACCCCTCTTTGATTTGAGTGAAACTTTATCCTAAGGGGTAACTTTTGTCCCAAATCACGAATCCGTGGTCCGTTTTTTGATATCTCGTGACGGAGGGGCGGAACGACCCCTTTCATTTTCGAACATGCGAAAAAAGAGGTGTTTTTCAATAATTTGCAGCCTGAAACGGTGTTGAGATAGAAATTTGATGTGTAACGAACTTTTATGTAAAATTGTACGCCCGATTTGATGGCGTTCTCAAAATTCCGAAAAAACGTAATTTTCATCGAAAAGTTTTAAAAACTCTGTTATTTTCCGTTACCTAACTGTAATTTTTTTGGAGCATGTCATATTAAGGGAATGCACGGGTCAAAGTAAGTAAGTTATTTCACAATGGTATTTCAAAAAACTCAATTTTCATCCTCAGCAGCAGCTGTCGTTTATGCATGCGTAATACATGAAAAACAAAAAAACATTCACGCAAACTTAACACATCCCGTGACCAGCACGTGTCGTTTCGTGGCCAGGGTTGAAGTGGGACAGCTGAGGTGCCACCCTAGCCAGATTATTGCATTTTAATGCAACTGGCTCTGTTGGATGCCATCATTTGCATACCTGATACATTTTGCATGCATAAATATTTGCACACATTTTGTAGCCGCAACACCTTTCGCCATACACTTTACCCCATAGTTGCTGGGTGGATGGGGTGACAGTCCTTTACACGGACACGTGAACACGTGGGCTCAGGGATGCGCGACAAATGGTTGAGGGTAAGTTTTGATTGGAGTTGTCTTCGAATTATTTTTTTTAAATTTGTATTGCTTGATGGAAGTTGGAAATAACATAATTGTCAATTTGATTACTTTTGAACGCAAATTAGAGCCCTTACCTTACATTTACAGTAGCATAAAAGTATGTTTCGCTAATGTATTACAATGCCGACCGGGAGTTGGACCACGTGGAAATGTGCTAATGTATGGTTGCAGAATTTCTGACGATCCTGACGTGCAGTAAACTTAGCCATTAATCCACTAACGGAAGAGTTTGGGCACATTCTGCGGCAAATTGTTTGAAATAATAAAACGTGCAGAAATTGCCAAACAGAGCCATTATTTTTCGCAAAACCACGGACGTACGATATTAAAAAGCATAATCAGAACCATTTTTGGATTTTTTTTAATTCCCCATTTTCAACGGATGGTCACCGGCAAAAAAGGACGCTGGACCCATTGGCCCTGACCAAAACTGTAATTCCGCAGCCCAAATGGACCACAGAACGGGCCGGCATCTGCAGCCAAAGTGGCCATCGTCGTTCATCTTCATTTCGGACGTTTTCCGGAGTGCGAGTGAAAGTTAGGTTCCGTAATGGCCGAGCTGGGATGAAAGTCGTGAACAGTGAGATGATGTTGAATTTTTTAAATCAGATAAAACATTTAAAAAAGGTTCAGTTTTTTAAAATAGCAAACAGTTTTCGATTGCATGATCTTGATTTTTATCCTAAACCTCAAAAGATCTAATGAACTAAAAAAATGTCCAATCATACACCCAAACAGCGGTCGCATGATTGTGCTGCATGGCGGCATGAAAGTATATCAGAATCTGCATGAAAACTGTCCTCATGCATTTTTTGCGATATAGGGGTGTGACATTTTTGCCCGTTATCGACAATTATCGACATTACCGACGGCTTTTTGGTTGTATTTCACAAAAAAAACCTTAACAGAACGAGGATTGAACTACCAACTTCTTGGTTATTGGTCCGACACGCTACCACCGCGCCATGGACGCTTGATGAAATGTGAGTGAAAGAGCACCAACATATTCTTCTCTTTGGTGTGTTGATCTTGGATGGGCCAGCTTTATATGTGTTGGTGAGAACTGCAGATCGCTGATATGTTTACACGCGGGCAAAAATGATCTACGGGCTTGCTGCAAAAAATGTTATAAAATGTGACATTTTCTGCAGCAAATCCACTGTTGCAGATTTTGAGATATATAT
Organism: Culex quinquefasciatus; assembly: GCF_015732765.1. Lineage (NCBI taxonomy): Eukaryota > Metazoa > Arthropoda > Insecta > Diptera > Culicidae > Culex > Culex quinquefasciatus. The sequence goes on along the minus strand of NC_051863.1, from coordinate 150,692,141 downwards.
TTCCTTTGGGTGTATTTGTGATTCTTTAAGATGATATTTGCAAACTCATGAGCCCAAACATTGTAAAGGGACCATCCATAATCCACATGGACACTTTGTTTGGGAATCCATGCAGTAAAATGTAACGCTTGGGTGATTTATCATAAAATCATCAAGTAAAGAGTACAGCAGAAACTTTTTCAAATGTTATAGAACAACTCTGTCCAAGTGCAGTCGTTTCTTGAATTTACGCACAGCTTCGTCCAAATGAATCTTAATGATGTTTCATTAAAAATGCTGCAAAAGTGCAACTGGCATTACTAATAGCGAAGGCAGTTGTAATTATATTGCAATGCTTCAATACTTCAATATAATGATTAAAAACACACAACGTAAGCTATCGGTTTGATTTTTGAAAAAATAATTGATTTAAAATATATTTGTTTCCATCGTTGAATATTTTAATATGATTTATTTGAAGTACCTAATTCTGTTAATAACTTTTTTTTCTCAAAAATTATATAATTGTGATCAAATTGTTTACAAAATCACCTATCAAAATGCCTTTTTATTCACAATTACATTTCCTTTATTCTTAAAATTCCATTTGTCTTGTAAGGAGAACTCTTGAAGCTTCACGGCGTGTTTTCTAGAACAACCTTATCAGGAAAAAACGTTACTTAATCCACCTTTAGGTGGTTGGTGCCTTCCTCACATTCATAAAGTCAATATATACAGTAAAAATAGCAACATTCCCCCTTAACATGTTTAACAAATCAATTTTATAACTCATTTCTTTTGATAGAGTTCGCAGACCTTCAATATTTCTGGCTCATCGGCAAGGTCTGATAAAAAACCTATTTAACGATAGTTCGCATGGAAGATTCAGACAAAATTTTTATTACAATATCTGAAATCCGGCCTCCAAAAAGTGTATAAATAACACTTAAGTGCTAATAACTTTTGATAGGGTTGTCAGATCTTCGATGTTTTAGGCTCATTTGAAAGGTCTTTCGATTATCTAACTAACGACAGGTCGCATGATGGACCCGAACGTCATATCCATCGAAATATCTGAGATCCGGCCTCCAGACATTCCTAAAGAGATGAGCGACGAGTAAACAAGTTTTTTAGTGTGCTCTTAATTCTTCACTTTTAAGTGCATTCTCCGTGCTTTCACCTTGAAACCGTCGACAATCGCTTAACGAGTCTGTAAACTAGTGCGAAATAGTTTCGGTTCGTGCGAGTTTGTGTTTTCTGCGATAGCGAACCGGACTCCATCATGTCGATCGATGATTTGTGGAGCAAAATCGAGGCCAAATTGGACAACTTTAAGTAGGATCTGGACAAGAGGATCGACGGGCTGGAGGACTCCCTGGCAGCGTTCAAAACTAAGTGTGGCAGTAAAATTGACCGGCTTGCTGACTCAGTCTCTGGAGTTCGGCATGGTGTTGATCGTGCAAATGCATCAATTGGATGAGTGGAGAAGGTGAACAAATTGATCATCTCAGGTGTACCGTACCAGCAGAATGAAAACCTGGTGGCTATGTTCGGGTTCATCGTAACCAGGCTGGGCTGTGACGAAAGCAAAATCCCCTTGGCGAGTTTGGCAAGGCTGGCCAAATCCCCCATTGCTGTGGGTTCTACTCCCCCGATAATCTGCGAATTTGCCCTCCGTGCAGACCGCAACGCCTTCTATGCCAGCTACCTTAACCATCGAGACCTGAACCTGTCCCACATTGGCTTCCAAAACACCAACCGTATCTACGTTAATGAGAACTTAACGAAGGAGGACCGTGAGATCCGTGCTGCTGCTCTGCGTCTCAAGAAGGAGGGAAAAGTCCAGAAAGTTTACTCCGGTCTGTCAGATCTTCGATGCTTTAGGCTCATTTGAAAGGTCTTTCGATTATCTAACTAACGACAGGTCGCATGATGGACCCGGACGTCATTTTCATTGAAATATCTGAGATCCGGCCTCCAAAAAGTGTATAAATAACACTTAAGTGCTAATAACTTTTGATAGGGTTGTCAGACCTTCAATGTTTTGGCCTCATTGGAAAGGTCTTTTTAATACCTTTCTGAACATGTATAACGTGATAGGTTTTCCTGCAAAAACCACCCTTTTTACAATCTTCCGGACAAACGCCAAAATCGTTTTTTTAGCATAACTTTTGAAGTACTTAACTAAACTTGCTGATTTTAAATAGAGACCTATGGGACCTCAAGACAGATCGAATGAGACTAATACGGTCAAAATCTGTTCATCCAGTCCGGAGATAATCGAGTGACAATTTTTTTGTCCACCCACCTACACACATCCACACAGACATTTGCTCAGAACATGATTCTGAGTCGATATGTATACGTGAAGGTGGGATTACGAGGTCAAATTAATAAGTTCATTTTTCGAGTGATTTTATAGCCTTTCCTCAGTAAGGTGAGGAAGGCAAAATAGTCATCGCCACTTACGAATGTGTCTTATAGGAAATTTTCTCAGCTTTCCAATGCTTCTAAAAGCGAAATGTTTCATCGGGAAATTTCTGAGATATCTCTATATTAAGTTTTTTGGTTTTAAATTCCTTTATTATTTATTGGAAACTTTATACTAACAGTTCAGAAGACTTATCAAATGATGTGTTTCATGAGTCATTTACTCATCAAAATGTTTGCATATTTGATTAGTAAGACAAGAAACAACTTTTTAGAAGGTTGCAAACCGCTAAACATTTTTAAAATTATGTTTTGTCTAAGTTTTTGAATATATGGGATTAATTCAGAAATTAAAATCATAAAACAGTGTAAAAATTTATTTTTCACAAGAATTATTGATAATTATCAATGTAATTATAATTACACATTTTTTGTGTACAAATATCACGTGTCTACTCTGATTTAGCTTGTTCAACCGAAACTTTGGCAGGTTTGTGCTTGTTAATGGTATTATTGAATTTTAATGAATAAATTTCATATTTTCTTAAGCAAACATTAACCAGGAACATAAATACAAATATGATTTGAAATCTAAAATGTACTACATGTTACTGTAGCAAGCCTCAAAAGTCATATTTTCATGAGTATAAAATAAAGATAAAATTTTATAAAATGTTTTCTGTAGAAAATGCACTTAAAAGTAGCAATAAAACTCAAGTCTTCCAAGCAATAAAACTCGAGTCTTTTCAGAATTCTGAAAACACCGTCACAAACATTTATTTTTGTTTGAACAAAAATTAAATAGTATTTTAACAAAAAAAAAAATCTAACCGAAACATTCTTTCCAAACTATTTGCATATATATTTTTTTAAGATGAGAGTCTTATAAACTTCTAAAATATTGCAAATTCCTTGATCATTTAATACAAAAAATCTGAAACAATCATTTCATACTAATGAAAAGTATTTCTCCCAAAGGTAGCAACAGTAATTTACAGTATAATTTTTAAGTATAAAACATGTTTTGTATCCATGCAACTAGTTAGTGTTTGATTAAGGAAATATGATATTTATTCATAAAAATCTTGTAATGCCCTATCAATCTCAAAACGGTAAAATTTCGGTTGTATCAGCTAATTCCAAGCTGAATCAGAGCAGACCGGGGTTATTTGTACACAACAATTATGTAAAAATCTATTTGTTCTTGTAAAAATCATATTTCAATACGGTTTTATTATTTTATTATTTGAATAAATCCCACATATTCAAAAATTCGGTTAAAACTAAATTTTCAAAATGTTTAGCGGTTTACAACCTTCTACAAAGTTGTTTCTTGTCTTATTTTGCACATTTTGGTCAGTAAAATACACATGAAACACATCATTTGACAAGTTTCCTGGATTGTTATTTAAAAGTTTCCAATAAATGATCAAGGATTTTAAAAGAAAAAACTTAAAATAGAGATATCTCCGAAATTTCCCGATGAAACATTTCGCTTTTAGAAGCATTGGAAAGCTGAGAAAATTTCCTATAAGACACTTTTGAAAGTGGTGATGACTATTTTTTCTCCTTAAGGTTGCCCAGAAAACACACCGTGGCTTAACCTCAATGGGATATCAAATTTTGATAACTGGCTTAGCCTGGGTTTATGCCTTTCTTTCTGAGGAATGGATTTAAAATTACTCGAGAAAAGAAACTTCTTATTTCGACCTGTGTGTGTGTCTGGATAAAACTGGGAAGTTTTTAATATGTGTGTTTCAGAAAAAAATCTTCAACTTGTTATATATGTTAAGAAAAGTGTTTGGAAGACCTATCCAACGCGTTCAAAAGATTTAAGATCTGACAAAACTACCATTGATTACTTAAGTGTTAATTGTACATTTTTGGATGTAGGATCTCAGATATTTTGATGAAAATGATGTCCGAATCAAACATGCAGCCCATTGTTGGATGCGTCCATAAGACCTTTCTAACAAACCAAGTCTTGTTTGTCAAATTGTTGTCCTAAGCACGATTTTGTAAATTTGAAGATCGGTCAAGATCAAGATCGATTAATTTTTTTTACTATGAACAAGTTAGGAAACTTAAAATTTAAAATAATCTATTATTTCATCAGTATATATAAAAATTTCAAATAACGAAAACTTTGAACAGAAATTTTCACGGAGAATCCCGCCCTTCTTGAAAATTTACTGACCGTACATATTGTACTTCGTGAAAAATGATGTTACGATTCTGAAAAAAAATCTTTTATTTTCTCATCAGCCAGACACCTTGTTGTCATACATCTAAATGCAATTAAATATTTTTTGCAACTTCTGTGTGAAACTGCTTATTTTTCCTGTCATCCCCGAAAAAAAATATGGTAAAAATAAAACATATTCTCTCTTCATAAAAAATTACAAAAAGACTACATCTCAAAATATTTCGTTAAATGTAGACGACAATGCACACTTTTCAGAATTTGTCCAAATTGGATCGCATTTTATCTCACTGTTCCACCCAAACAACCAGTGAAACGAAACGAAAGTGAAAGTGTCCAAACCTGGTTCTTTCGTCTGGCACAACACGTGACAAAAAGTGGAAAATACGTACCAATGTTAGGCAAACCCAGAAAAAAAATCACACATCCAGTACAAACAAGTACTCGAAGAGTCACAGCCGAGCGAGAAAAATAAGAACCGTGAGTATAATTTATGGACCGTTCATAGAGGCGAGTTTACATGTGCATAAATTTAATGAAAATCATCCGGGAATTCTTCCGCCGGCGGCGCCACGTCTCGTTGGCGCAGTTCAAGTGTACGATTCCGCGTGTTCCGGAACATCCGGCGGAACCCACCTCTCCCCAGATGGTTCTCGGCGAGCGCCAGCAACGTAGATTTTAATTAACAGTCCCAGACGACGCACATCTTGGAGCTGGCGAGAGTTTTGCTGGTTTTTTTTTCTCTTCCCTCAAAGCCCTAAAAAGTGAACTGGAATGAAACATGGCGGTGCTGGTTTGGGCCCTTTGGTGAGGAGAGTTTGAAGTCATCATAATTAATGACTGCGGAGGACCACGAGGTTTTGCGTTGGCAAACGGGGACGAGGAGGGTGTTGAATTTTAATTTTCAGCGTGGAAATTTGTGGCCGAAAAGTGGCGGATTTTGAAAGTGATGAGAGGTGTTTTTTCGTTATTTTAGTTTATATATATATATACAGCAATTCCATTTGAAAAGAGCCTAAACCAAAAAAAAAGTTCTCCGATCGGGCTCAAAATTTTTCTGGGGGTTCCTTGGCCAAAATAATTAGACCCGTATTTTTTTGTTTGGCCATTAGGGTGGTACATCGTGCTAGGTGGTTCAAATGGCAATTTTCGTCATTTTCGCTAAAACCACTTTTTCTAAAATCATATCTCCGCGCCATTTCATCCGATTTTGCTGTCTTAGACGCAAAGAAAGGTGATGAGTTTGGCTATTTGGGAAAAATAGTAAAAGTTCCAAAATCTAGCTTAACTATTGAAAAGTCGTATGAAAACTTAAAATGGCGTTTTGACCGTGTCTGGACCAAAGAGCCTATGTCGAAAATATTTTTATCGGATTCCTCGGAAAATTTCATAACATATTAAAAATTGGCGATGTCTAACCGTACGTTTTGGAGATACGATTTTTGAAAATAAAACTGCGTTTTCGACGCGCCACGCGTAAAACGGGAAAATGACGAAATCGGCAAAATCAACTTTTTCACTAAAACTGCGATAACTTTAAAATTTCAGCGATGACCTATACATGTCTGGGTACCAAAATTTTCGTAATTGAGAGACGCAACTTTTGGTACCATAACATCTATAGGTCATCGCTGAAATTTTAAAGTTATCGCAGTTTTAGTGAAAAAAGTTGATTTTTTGCCGATTTCGTCATTTTCCCGTTTTTGCGCGTGGCGCGTCGAAAAACGCAGTTTTTATTTTCAAAAAATCGTATCTCCAAAACGTACGGTTCGACATCGCCAATTTTTTAATATGTTATGTGAAATTTTCCGAGGAATCCGATAAAAATATTTTCAGACATAGGCTCTTTGGTCCAGACACGGTCAAAACGCCATTTTAAGTTTTCATACGACTTTTTCAATAGTTAAGCTAGATTTTGGAACTTTTACTATTTTTCCCAAATAGCCAAACTCATCACCTTTCTTTGCGTCTAAGACAGCTAAAATCGGATGAAATGGCGCGGAGATATGATTTTTAGAAAAAGTGGTTTTTGCGAAAATGACGAAAATTGCCATTTTTGAACCACCCTAGCACGATGTAGGCCACCCTAATGGCCAAACAAAAAAATACAGGTCTAATTATTTTGGCCAAGGAACCCCCAGAAAAATTTTGAGCCCGATCGGAGAACTTTTTTTTTTGGTTTAGGCTCTTTTCAAATGGAATTGCTGTATATATATATTTTTGGTTATTTAAGTTTTTATCTTAAGACGGGACCGTGGTGTAGCGGTAAGCGTGGTTGCCTCTCACCCAGTTGGCCTGGGTTTGATCCCAGAAGGTCCCGGTGGCAAATTTTGAGACGAGATTTGTCTGACCACGCCTTCCATCGGACGGGAAGTAAATGTTGGTCCCGGACTAACCTAAAAAGGTTAGGTCGTTAGCTCAGTCCAGGTGTAGGAGTCGTCTCCCTGGGTCCTGTCTTGGTGGAGTTGCTGGTAGGCAGTTGGACTAACAATCCAAAGGTCGTCAGTTCGAATCCTGGGGTTGATGGAAGCTATGGTGTAAAAAGAGGTTTGCATTTGCCTTAACAATCAAGCCTTCGGACACCTAGTTTCGAGTAGGAATCTCGTAATCGAGAACGCCAAGGCAATGCTGTAGAGCGAATAATTTGAACTTTGATTTGATTTTAGTTTTTATCTTAAGTTTTTTTTAGATTTACATTTTTTTATGGCAGATGTGGTAATGTCATTGATTGAAATACCATACAATTGAACCAATGTTTGGGATCATTCTCAAAACGGGCAGACAAAAAATTACAAGCCATAGGGGAGTTGGAGGTAAGACGGCCCACTGACTCACTAAATATAATAATGAATATTACTGAAATGTTTCACAATACTGTTCCTTGAAATAAACAAATCATTTTTCAACTTAAAACTGGATGTAGTTTTCATGATTTACAGCTTAAGCACTTGTGTTAGGTAATAATATGTAATCTTTTGTTTAAATATTTTTCCATGATAAATTGAATTTTTCCTAAGTTCATGTCCCTCGGAATTGAATAAAAAATGCGATAAGCTATTTGCAAAACAAAATGTTTTATAAAATAATTAACTTGGGGGCAAGATGGCTACCTCCACGAGGATTAAGACGGCCGCTCGTAATTTGTAACTTCATTTTGAAGGTTTTTTTTTTAAAGATTTTCGACTGTTTTGACATATTTGTAGAAAAAGAAAAAAAAGGAAAACCATCTACAATAAAACTATTTATTTTTAATCAAAATGCTGTTAATTACCGGTTCGACAATATTCCTTACTGTGATATAGCAAAATTTATTGAATAATATAAAGTCCTATCAAACTTTTAATAACAGCCGCTAATTCAATACTGTTTACATAATTTTGATTTGCTAATTCTAATCGAAATACAGAAACTAGTGAATTTGCATTAAATTGGGTAGATTTTTGTGTCAAAATTCAAAGTTTTCCATGAAATGTACACGCAATAATATGAAATTCACAATGCCCAAAAATAAAGTTTGGTACAAAGCATTTTTCATCACATTTCAATCAAAATAGTTTTGACGATTGTTATGAAGTCTGTTCTGTCAATCATATAGGTATTTGGGTGGAGTTAGCAAAGTTACTAAGTTCATTTATAGCACTGACCGTCTTACCCTGCGTGTTTCATATATATTTGATTTCAATGATTTTTTTTTAAATTGCTGAAAAGTATGAAATTGTTTTTAAGACCAATTAACATACGTCATTTCTAGAATGGACTACTAGCAGAGCAATATGTACCTGATTTGAGATCAAAATAAGCTGTAGTGTTAATTTTATGAGGCTTCTACCTTTGGGTGCCCGTCTGATCTCCCCTACTTTCAACAATTGTTTTTCAGTTGTTTAAAAATTATTGGTATTTAAAATAATTAAGTTTCCAATTAAGATACTTGAGCAAATCTCTACGAAATCGGACAAAGCATTTAAAATGGCAAAATATAATGTTTGGGTTAGAAAAAAAAAACAAAGAATTGAGTTGAGGATAAAATAATTCTTTTGTACATTTTATACAAATCCGGTTAATTTGCAATAGGTAGTTTTCAAAAAATCTTTGAACTGACGTTTTTTTCAGTGAAAATAAAACTTTTTGCTTTACAAAGGAATTTCTTAACAAATCAAAACATGTTTAAACGAGTCCAAATATTCTAAATATAATTATTATTGCAGGGTAATTAATTTTTCAACTTCTTTTTCCTGTGAAACAATTTCATGTTTTTAGAAATAAATTTATTGCTTCCTGATAACGATGGGAACAAGAGAAGGGGGGAGGGGGGTGGAGTTGTTACGACTGTTGTACTTCGACCGCGGCACCGTCAAAATTCAAGACCTGCGGCAAACTAAGGCGTTGGACGGGTTTTGGGTAAACCGGCGGTTTTACACCAAGAACCCGTCGGACGCAGCACATGCCACCGTTGCCAGAAATTCAGCCACGGCTCGCGGAACTGCAACCTAACGCCCCGCTGTGTGAAGTGCGGTGAATCACACCTCTCTGAGGCGTGTGCACTGCCGTGCAAAGCGGACTTGGGAGACAAGGCAGAGCAAATGAAGGCGCGCGTAAAGTGCGCCAACTGTGGAGGTAACCATACCAGCAACTACCGTGGATGCAGCGCTCGGAAAAACTACCTCGAGGAGCAGGAAAAGAGGAAGAAGAAAGCAGCAGCGTCCCACCCTCCTCAGCGAAGTTCGAGCGTAACCGTGCCGGCAGCTGGTCATCGTACGGTTCCAGCGGACAACTCAGCGTTCCCTCCTGGATGGGGGCGATCGTTCGCCAGCGTGGTCGCTGCCGGCAGTGGCAATACGGCCCAGCAAGAAGTTACCGGGAAGATCTCTTTACCCTGCCAGAGTTCTTTGCTCTCGCAGGGGAGATGATGACGCGGTTTCGGACCTGCCGTGACAAAGCGGAGCAATTCCATGCCCTTGGGGAGCTGATGATCGAGCACATCTATAAAGGATAAAAAACTATGATCTATTTCTAAGCTTTTTCTATTTCTATCCCCTTTCCCTTGCAATCTAAGTAAGTTTTTTTTATATTTTTCTTACTCTTGGTGACACCTTTATTATAAGCAATAACTGTTCCAAAATGGATTATGATGTAACACACAGTTGACTTTTTAAATTACGGAAAAAAGTCCCTTATTATTTAAATCAATAGTATTTCTTGATCTTGCTATCTTGTCTCACGTACATGTTTGGCCAATTTTTTCCAAAAAAATCAAAGTTCCAGTGGAAATTTAAGTACAATCAGTTAGAATTAATTTAAAATTCTCTTCCCAACATTAAGAATAATTTTTAGTATGTTTGGGTGTATTCCAAAATCTTTAGAATTTTTTCGCAATTAATTTTTTTTAAGGGTTTTGTCTTACATAAATCTAAAAATATTTTTTTTTGGGAAAAGGTCAAGTAATGTAAAAAATCTATAATTACAAATAATTATTAGAAATTTTCAATCAATGAAAAAATGAGTATTTTTTCGAAACTACCTACGTTGGTTTGTGGAAATGTTTAGTACTTCTAATAAACAGAATGATTTGAAAAAAAAAATCATGATTCTTCAAAATTAAAACAGCTTTATGAAAGTGATATGATGATATAATAAGTTTTGATTATGATACAGCGAAAAACCTTTTAAAAACCTCATACAAAGTTAAAGGAATATTTTCATTTCAAAAATACAGTCCGGACTCGTTTTTCCGAAGGCCTCCAAAAAAATCAACTTCGGACAATCGATTTCTTGGATTATCAAATCTGTATTTTTAATTTTTTCGTTGTTTTTTTTGTCGATGATCTCAAATATAACTTCAGGGAATGCTCTTAAATGATTCAAAATTTTTATTTCCTAGATGTCGGCAAAAATGGTGATGATTTAAAATGATTTAATGATTTAATGTAACAAGCAATCAACCACTCAAATGGAATGGATAGCTGACATCATTCCATTTTCAAACCACTTTACTTATTTTTTTGTAGTTTGGATCATCTTACTTTACCATATTATTTAAGACTTAATCGTCGTTTTCTAGCTCTTTAAGCTTCAAGAACAACTTTTCATGTGAATCATTTAACATATCTAACGGAAAACCACTTACAACTTGCAATGATGCTTTGCAATTTGCTTCGAATCCAGTTATTAATTGTCAAAGTTTTTATTACCTCGTGCATTATCATTCAATCTTTTAGTGCTTACAACTGCTTTCAAAGTTTCATCTGCACAGTAGAACCACATGTGCCACCTCTTCTGGAACAACGTCCTACCTGAGCTGCACCTCGAAACCAACCGAGTGCGTCCTCTACGTCCATGGGGACCAACCGAATGCCATAAATTGCCTCCCCAATATGCATAGCTCTTGGCTGCAGAGCGAAAGGAAACCCCCCCTTTCATGCATGACGACCACCATTTTCAAGACTCTGGCCTTCGGATTGAAGCAGGTTCTTCTGGGAAAGTTCGTCCTTCAAGACTGAATCTTTCCTGCGAAAACTAGGTGACGTACTGGCACTTCCGGGAAACTATTAGTGAAAGGATTCTTCGCTCGAAAACTCTGAGGGGATATTTTCGCGCGAAAGTATTAAGGGAAGACTTTTCCAACAAAATACCTACCAACACTCAGTAGTGAATGTTTCCCAGCCGAGATCCGTGGCACGAAGAATGCAATTTATTGAAGTTATTAGAAAGTATAATTTATATTTATCACCGCTTTTCCACATATGGGTGCGCTTTCCCTCTTCTGTGCTGTAACTGTTGTGCAATTTTGTCGCACGATGACGAAAAATTGAAACATCTGTTTGAAGTAAAATTACATGTTTTTTTATGTAATTTACGTGTACTTTTAACATGCTAAAAAAACGGATTTTTTCGTTTACAAAATAAACAATCTGAACAACATAATGTTACCCAGGGCACCATACTGCTTGTTGAAAAACTCATTTATTGATATAAACCAAATAACTGCCAGTCAAACTAGCAAAATGGCCCCCGACACTTCACATTCGTTAAACAAAGTACACCCTTAATTACGTCGGAATGCTGGCAGAGTGTATAAATTACTCAAGCAAAGTGTCTCACTCCATTTTGCAGCACACCTGTCTGGCCAGCGAGAACATGAGGAAGAAGATTGCAGTTCTCGCTCTAATGTCTTCATTGGTACACACACCCTCTTCATACACTGTGCTACACATACACAAATATATGCATTTGACTGATTTGAGAAGCGGAAGTACCCCTTCCACCATTATTTAACTCGTTTTAAGGGCTGAACAGTGTAAGTTTTGTAAGACCGGTAGCGGTTAACCCTGAATTTAATTTGAACAGAAAAGAAAAAAAAACAAAACAAAACAAAACATAAAGCAAAAAGCAAAAAGCAAAAAGCAAAAAGCAAAAAGCAAAAAGCAAAAAGCAAAAAGCAAAAAGCAAAAAGCAAAAAGCAAAAAGCAAAAAGCAAAAAGCAAAAAGCAAAAAGCAAAAAGCAAAAAGCAAAAAGCAAAAAGCAAAAGCAAAAAGCAAAGCAAAAGCAAAAAGCAAAAAGCAAAAGCAAAAAGCAAAAGCAAAAAGCAAAAGCAAAAAGCAAAAGCAAAAAGCAAAAGAAAAAGCAAAAGCAAAAAGCAAAAAAAAAGCAAAAGCAAAAGCAAAAGCAAAAGCAAAAAGCAAAAAGCAAAAGCAAAAAGCAAAAGCAAAAGCAAAAGCAAAGCAAAAAGCAAAAAGCAAAAGCAAAAGCAAAAAGCAAAAAGCAAAAAGCAAAAGCAAAAAGCAAAAAGCAAAAGCAAAAGCAAAAAGCAAAAGCAAAAGCAAAAAGCAAAGCAAAGCAAAAGCAAAGCAAAAGCAAAAAGCAAAGCAAAAGCAAAAAGCAAAAAGCAAAAAGCAAAAAGCAAAAAGCAAAAAGCAAAAAGCAAAAAGCAAAAAGCAAAAAGCAAAAAGCAAAAAGCAAAAAGCAAAAAGCAAAAAGCAAAAAGCAAAAAGCAAAAAGCAAAAAGCAAAAAGCAAAAAGCAAAAAGCAAAAAGCAAAAAGCAAAAAGCAAAAAGCAAAAAGCAAAAAGCAAACAAAGTTTTCACTTTTCAGAGCATTTTAAATGCCTACACAAGGGTTAAGAACAGCCATTCCGCACAAAGTCCTCCTTCATTACACGCTTCACAAACTTCAATGGGCTGCAAAATGCGTTTGGTGGTGAATGTGTGGTGGGCACCACGGTATGAGCAACTCCCACCATCAGGCAACCACGTGTGCAATGTCTTCCCCTCTCTCTCCGGAAATAGTTGCAGTTTAAATACTTCCTGAACATTTGTAGTCTGGGTACCCACACTCTCCGCTGCAACTCCCGCTCGACTCGAGGGGCTCTACCACTTTGGCAATTTATTGTGCTATCAGTGCTAATTTATGTTTGCCTTTGAGCAGCTGAGACGTTCGGTATTTTGTAACTTTGCCAGGGCTGCATGGTAATTTGTACTAATGTGTGAACTAAATCGTCGTCTGCGAAGTCGGTACCAGGATGGGTGGCGGTGGTGCATTCCTTGAAGATTCGAACCCGATGTTGGGAAGTTATTGCTGCCCGTGGACAACATATTTTGCTCTGTCTGAGCTGGTAATGAATTGCCAATCTTCTGAGATTTTGATTAAGCTTGTTGAAGTTTGTGAGAATTGCACATATTTATATTAGACTTAATAATGTCTAGTTGAACTAGACACAAAATTCAGAAAAAATAATTCAGCTGCATACATATTATTGAATGAATAGCGATGGAACAAGAAATTGCTATGTGTTTGGGAAGTTTGAAAGCACCAGCTTCTTCTTTCACAAATGAGGCTAGTGAAATAAAAATTAGCCCTTTGTGAATGCAACTTGAATCATGCTCAGTACAATTTGAAAAAGTTTTCGAAAAAAATCAATTACGCACATCATCGAGTGGATGCTTGATTTTTGGTGCTCAAAATGTTCAATGGTTTGGGGAAACCACCGGCTGGGGAAACAATCCATCGAGGAGATGAATCCACGTGCTTTCAATTCAATAGACACTCATTTACATTTCCCACCCATTAATATGATAATTTTACCGCAGCCAGGCCCAGTAGAGAGTGGAGCACCTATTGGAAGTTGCGATCGAAACGCTACCGATGGACGGTGAAGTTTTTCGAGTATCATCAACCTTTTTGAAACAACTGCCTGGTTTTCTGTCCAGTAGTGGAACGCTTTGAAGGAAGTAAAGTATTTCTCGAATTATTAAAAAATACAATTAAAAGTTCAAGAGAAATTACATCTCTAAACAAGAATTTTTAATAATATTTTTTTACTAGACTATTTTTGAACTGGAAGAAAAAAATGTAACATCTTAAAGATTTTTGGATTTTTAAGTTGAATAGATATATTTAAAGGTGTAGCATGATTGTATTTCGGTCAAATTTTTTTTGGCAATTTCCTAAGATGTTGCAAAAAGCCGAACTCCGTATTCTCTGGGAAATTTCACATATTAGTCTCCATTTTGACAATTTTTCTAAATATTATCTTTGTGCAGTGAAGAAGCTTTAAAAATACAAAATTTCATAAAATAGGTGTTTTGGCTATTTTTCGAAGGGTTTTGGCCATTTCTATATGGCAGACCTGATTTTTCAATCTCGTAAATATTTTTACCGAAAAGCTGTTTTTGATACCGCTTTTTACAAGAATTGTACTTAGGACAGTGATCAATATAGAGACTTTAATGTTAAATTGTCTGGAGAATCAATTTCCGCTATTGATTAGAAAAACCCATTTATCCTGCATTTTTCGTGAGTTTTTTTTTGTAACATCTTAGGCTATTTCAAAAAATTTACCTATGAATAATCGTATCATCACCTCGAATTTTACTTTTACACATAAAAATCAAAAATGTCATCGAAGTGCCGTGTTTTTTTTCTTCAGAGTATTTTTTCAGATATCCCGTCCAATTTCCTACAAGTTTGTCTTTGATCACTTTTTGATACGTAGCAACGGCTTTGACATGCAGTTACATTAAAATTATAAAAAAAACAGAATTATTTAAATAGCTTATGCCTTTTTCAAATGTCTAGAGTGCAATTGGCTCCAAGTACACGAAAATGGCTTATATAGGCTTACGATAAAATGTCTACATAGTTTTATTGAAATCGGAGAGGGTCGGAGCGGCAATTTATCTCAATACTTTTTGTTATTGCTCTTCAAAGATTTGTCAAAATCTCATTAAAAAATATTGGAAGTATTATTTTTGGGTCATATTATTTTATTAAAAAGCTTGCGTTAGAATAATATTCAAATTAATGTTGGACACATTGCCAAGTCTGAAGTATCTTGATCGAAAAACTCATTACACCTGATAAAAAAAATCAAATAAGAGCAACTCTCTACGAAATCGGCCGATTTCGACCATTTTTTTTTGTATTTTTTGATTTGGCTCAAACATTGTGGGGGCTTTCCTTATGACCAAATAAGCTATTTTGTGTCATTGGTTCACCCATACAAGTCTCCATACAATGTTGGCTGCTGTCCATACAGAAATGGTATGTAAATATTCAAACAGCTGTAACTTTTCAGTGAATTTTCTGATCAATTTAGTGTCTTCGGCAAAGTTGTAGGTATTGTTGAGAAATTTTGAGAAAAAAAGGTTCACGGAAAAAATTGTTGATTTTTTAATTAATTTTTTTCACCAAAACTCAATTTCCTAAAATACGTATTTTTTGATTTTCGAAATTTTTTGATATGTTTTAGGGGACTTTTGAGTAATAGAGAAACATGGTCAAAAAATCTGCCGCCGAGTTATAAATTTTTGAAAAAAAATGTGATTTTTGGAAAAAATCGAAGTTTAATGCAAAAAAAATGACGTTATTTTTTAACGCAAAATTGAATTTGCAATCGAAAAGTATTTTACAGATTTTTTGATAAAGGGCTCCGTTTTCAAGATATAGCCACCGGAAATTTGATTTTAGTGAAATATTTGAAGTTTTTCGATTTTAAAAAATAGTGACCATGAGTGACCATTTCCAAAAATATTTTTTTGAAAAGTTCAGAAAATTTGCTATAAAATTGTCTAAGAGACATTGAAGATTGGACCTCGGGTTGCTGAGATAGAGCTTTAAGAAAAAGAAACACGAAAACACATTGAATATTACGCCCATTTTAAATGCTAGTCTTGATTTAAAAAATTTCAAAATATTTCTGATAGGTTCTGATCAATACCAAAATATACTCGAATACAATTCATACCAAATGCTTTCGAACGAGAATGAGCTGGGACTTTGAATTTGATGTTCGGAATATGATCCTGTATAATACCAAAAATGTAATGGGAAAAATAGGGTAAAAATAAAATGTAAACATTACAAACATATGGCTATATTTCTGGAATTTTTTTGGAAAAAAATCAAATTTTGGGCCCAAGCAGTTTATGGCGAATGTTGTCGAATGGCTTTTTGTTTGAAACTGAATTCTTTTAATATGATAGTGTTTTCTGTAAAATAGTCCAAAAAATACCTCTAAAAGGGCTTTGACCACATTTACTGTTTAAAAATTGTGAATCGAAAAAAAATGTTCCCCATGGCTACAAATCAGAAATATAAAAACGAGCATTTTTAATAGCGGATACAGACATCGCACAAATATTTCAGAAAAGAGGCTTTGAGTTCCGGGTTTCTGGCAAAAATTCAATCGAAAGAGCGCATCAAAACCTTCAAATTAGTAATAAGATTTTTTTTCTCGGGCGATTCCTCGCTGTGCACGATTTTTTAAAAAAGATTTTTGAGAAATGCGTTTTTCCAAAAGCAAACCTTAAACCTTTCTTTTGTACGAAAGGCAAAGAGTTTGTTAATAGTTCGAAAATTGTTATCATGCTAAGGAATTTTCAGGTAATCAGACACCAACGACAACATTAAAGAAACTATAAGGAAAATAAAATAACAGTTAAAAAAAACTCAGGCCTATTTTTTTTTTTTTGCTTAGAGATTAAATCTCACAATTGTAATTTTTCAAGATCGGATTAAAAAATTGGTTTTTTTTTAAACCATAATTGATTCATTTATGGTAAAGCAACATAAAATCATATTTGATAAATTTTCAATTGAAAATGTTTACGAGTAAACACACTTATTTTCAATAAATCGATTTTAAATAAAATTAAATTATTAAAAACTTTTTATTCATATGCGCAATAGTTAAGCCACAGTGGCAGTGACTTTTCTCGTTGCGTTGTTGCATGCTTTTTTGTCCTCTCTCTCTCTAGAAAGCCACCTCCAGAACGAGTGTTGTGGGAGTGATGACCAGATCAAGTGTTGGTAGGATACGCTATTCATCATCGTTGTCCCCCAACGTGGAACGGAACGAACCCACCGAAAACTCCAATGGAGCGCATCGTCATCATGGTACAGCACCATGGTGTGTAGTTCAGTCAAGGACCCCCATTTCAAATTCTGTTACACGGTTTACTGGGCACGAATTCCATGCATAAAAGCGCGTGAGATTGTCGACACTCTACTGGGACTTTACGCGGCTGGCTGAACATTGCATAAAACGTTGGACATATGTGGGCTGTGCCGTGCGGGGTTGCATACCATGCAGGCGCGCGTAAAACTGCATAGCGCAGGGAATCTAATAACGCGTGGAAATTGAAAACCATGTCGTTGTCGGCGTAATTTTACGAAGGTGACTTGAGGTTTAGAGCGACGTAAAGAGATGAACAAAGCTGTGCGCAGAATTGCGTTTGTTTCTTTGTTGACTGGTATTGGAAATGGAAAAAATCCATTTGGAGCTGGTTTTGAGGGGCTGGCCTTGGTCTACAGCATTTCTTTGGCGTTATCGAAACAAGGTGCCCGAAAGCTTGATTGTTGAGGCAATTGCAAACCTCTTTTTATGCCTAAGCTTCCATCCACCCCGGGATTCAAACTGACGCCCTTTGGATTATGAGTCCAACGCTTACCAGCAACTACCCCGAGACAGGACCCAGGGAGACGACTCCTACACCTGGACTGAGCTAAAAACCGAACTTCTAGGTTAGACCGGGGATAATATTTACTTCCCCGTCCGACGGAAGGCGTGATCAAACCAATCTCGTCTCGAAAAATGCCACCGGGACCTTTTGGGATTTAACCTAGGCCGACTGAGTGAGAGGCAACCACGGTTATCACTACACTGCCCCTGATCGCATAAACGTCCCATATGCATTTTCGTCACTCTTGAGTTATTGATGCAGTTTGGTGCAAATCGGTTGTTCTTGCAGAAAAGCCCAATTCATCCAGTATTTTGTTCTAGAAATCAGGATGAAATTCAGTTTTTTTGCGAAAACTCAACTCTTTACTACTAAATTTTTTTCTTCGAAATTTTTTATTTTTCCCGTTTTTAAGAGGTCATTTTAAGGGGTTACATACATGTAAATCAACAAATAAAAATCAGAGGTTAGTGTGCGCACGCACTTAATTTTATTCAAAATCTGTTTTCAGGGCATTAAAATATACATTTTCATCTTCTGTTAAAACAAATTTGAAGATATTTGGTTGTATCATTGCCGAGATATAGCTATTTGAAGTTAGCAGTTTCAAAAACGGGTGCCACGATATCTTAACACTGCCTTGAACAAATCGGCTCAAAATTTTGGTGAAGACTCGTTAAACCGATTACGTGTGCATGACGAAGCCCGATTTTCAAAAAAACTTATTTAAAAAAAAGATAAAAATATTTTGGTGTTTTTCATATAAAAAGTCGGTAGTTTTTAATTTTCGTATTTTGTTAAAAAGCAAAATTTCATAATCGGGATTCTTCATGCACACGGGATATATCTTGAGAGTCTTCACCCCAAATTTCAGCCAGTTTGGTCCATCCCATCTCGAGATATCGTGGCACCCGTTAAGCAACTCGGTGTTTCGAGAAAAACGCTTAGAAAGTTTGCGCACGGCAACTTGGTGAGCTTAAAATCGTCTCTAACTCAGTTTAATCATGTAATATCTTCATGAAACTTTCAGGAGTGAGTGAAAATCATCTTTTTACTGGATTTAATAAATTTTCTGCATTATAGAATTTTTTGGTTTTCGACATGTATGTAACCCCTAAAGCAACTTTTGTTCTACGAAAATTTTTATTTCTCTTGTTTTACGGATTTCCTGTTTTATTTTTAGTATATTAAATTGCATTTGTCTTGTTTAGTATATCTTTGTTTATGGTAGTTTTTGGCCTATTGTACACCCTGCTATCATTAGGGAACATCCATAAACCACGTGGCCACTTTGGGGGAGTTGGGGGTGTGGTATGGTGATCAAAAGTTCGTTGAAGAATGGATTTTTGACGATTTTTTAGATCGAAGCCCGTCTAGAGGCAGGGCTGGGTTGTAGCGGGTTAACACGTAGCCTTATGTGTGGGAAAAACTTTCGTTGCGTTTTTTCTCAACTTACTTTTTTTGCAAATGGGTAATTCTCTACCAACTCACACGAAATCGGGAAAAGTTGCCCCGACCCCTCTTCGATTTGCGTGAAACTTTGTCCTAAGGGGTAACTTTTGTCCCTGATCACGAATCCGAGGTCCGTTTTTTGATATCTCGTGACGGAGGGGCGGTACGACCCCTTCCATTTTTGAACATGCGAAAAAAGAGGTGTTTTTCAATAATTTGCAGCCTGAAACGGTGATGAGATAGAAATTTGGTGTCAAAGGACTTTTATGTAAAATTAGACGCCCGATTTGATGGCGTACTCAGAATTCCGAAAAACGTATTTTCATCGAAAAAACACTAAAAAGTTTTAAAATTCTCCCATTTTCCGTTACTCGACTGTAAAAATTTGGAACATGTCATTTTAAGGAAATTTAATGTACTTTTCGAATCTACATTGTCCCAGAAGGGTCATTTTTTCATTTAGAACAAAATTTTTCATTTTAAAATTTCGTGTTTTTTCTAACTTTGCAGGGTTAGTTTTTAGAGTGTAACAATGTTCTACAAAGTTGTAGAGCAGACAATTACAAAAATTTTGATATATAGATATAAGGGGTTTGCTTATAAACATCACAAGTTATCGCGATTTTACGAAAAAAAGTTTTGAAAAAGTTACTTTTTGCGTTTCTCTTTGTTTCGTCGTCCGTGTCTGTCGCGGGTGACCATGAATGGCCATGATCGATGACGACCAACTTTTTCAAAACTTTTTTCGTAAAATCGCGATAACTCGTGATGTTTACAAGCAAACCCTTATGTCTATATATCAAAATTTTGTAATTGTCTGCTCTACAACTTTGTAGAACATTGTTACACTCTAAAAATAACCCTGCAAAGTTAGAAAAAACACGAAATTTTAAAATGAAAATTTTGTTCTAAATGAAAAAATGACCCTTCTGGGACAATGTAGATTGGAAAAGTACATTAAATTTCCCATAAAATGACATGTTCCAAAAATTTTTACAGTCGAGTAACGGAAAATGGGAGAATTTTTAAAACTTTTTTAGTGTTTTTTTCGATGAAAAATACGTTTTTTCGGAATTCTGAGTACGCCATCAAGTCGGGCGTCTAATTTCACATAAAAGTCCTTTTGACACCAAATTTCTATCTCATCACCGTTACAGGCTGCAAATTATTGAAAAACACCTCTTTTTTCGCATGTTCAAAAATGGAAGGGGTCGTACCACCCCTCCGTCACGAGATATCAAAAAACGGACCTCGGATTCGTGATCAGGGACAAAAGTTACCCCTTAGGACAAAGTTTCACGCAAATCGAAGAGGGGTCGGGGCAACTGCTGTGTGAGTTGGCGGAGAATTACCCAAATAGGACATTTATTTAGAACATTACCAAAATTTGTAAAAAGCTGGAATGAAATTTCGATAAACTCAATCGAATTCGGGTGAAAATCTAACTGTTTAATACATAAATGAAGAAAATGTTCAGAAAATACCCCCCTTCCCCCTCCATGTCACACTTTGGCACGCATGCTCCGACCCCCTCGAAAAGTAAGTCCCGTTTTGTGAAATGGCTTAACGGGCTGGATCCAGCCCGCGGGCCGTACATTAGGCAGGCCTGCTTTAAGGCCTCGTATCGTGTTGGATTCATGAGTTGTGAAAACACCCTCCCCCTAAAGCGAGACGTACTTTATGGATGACGCCAAACTATGTGCCGATATTGAAGAGATCGTCGAAAGCGGGAGGCATCAATTCAAGTATATCAAATAATAGATTTCAAGCAGTGCGTGGCCGAATGGTTACGCTGTCCGCTTTGTAAGCGGATGATTCTGGGTTCGATTCCCATCTGCTGCAGCCTTCCATCGGATGAGGAAGTAAAATGTCGGTCCCAGCCTTGGTTGTTAGGCCGTTAAGTCATTCCAGGTGTAGGAGTTGTCTCCATGCTATAAGTACAAACAACACACCAAACCAAGCCTACTCCGGTGGAATCGCTGGCGGCGGTTGGACTCGCAATCCAAAGGTCGTCAGTTCAAACACTGGGGTGGAAGGTTCCATGGAGTAAAAAGAGGTTTGGGTGCTCTCCCCATTCAAGCCTTCGGACTCCAAGGTTCGAGCAGAAACTTGCAATAGAGACCACAAAAGACCCGGGGGTCGTTAATGTGGATGGTTTGATTTTTTTTTGAATAATAGATCGAAGAATTCAAATCATGCTTTTGAAGAGATTAAAAAATAATTGACAGATGGAGCAATATTGATTTTGAGAAATCGACAACCTAAGAGTCGACTGTAGATGTTGGTGCCTTCAGTATGCCCCAAGAAGCCATTTTGCATCATTAGTTTGTTCAAATCATTTTCCATAAATAAATGTCTTGCATCGAAAAATAATTAAAAATTGATTTTGAAAAGATCGGAAAACTTCACGAATGTTTACCATTTTATGAATGCGCACATAAGAACGTCTGTTGCTCCTGTCGCACTTTCTTTCCCGGTAAATACATATTAAAACACTCAGATTACAGAGAACAAAACTGGTTCGTATAAAACGACTCTATTTTCTAAACATGTTTGTATTTTGCAGTAAATTAACTGTTCTGACCTGCTCTGAGGTCTGTCAGGGAATGTGAATACATGAAAATTCAAATTTTTTTATCTTTTGAAGGAATTTTTTGATCGATTTGGTGTCTTCGACAAAGTTTTATATATGGAAAAGGACGACACTGAAAAAAAGTGATACACGGTAAATTTTGTTTGATGATTTTCATTTGCAAAAAAAACTATTTTATTTTTTTTTGTTTTCTAAGGCTGGTACAAATATTTTTAAAAGTTTTTGTCACCCCCCCCCCTTCAAAATTGGCCCGAAAAATCAGGGGGCAAAAAAAATATTTTTACAATAAACTTCAAAATTTTAATGAAAATTCAAGTGCAACCAACTGAAATCAAATTAAAATACATTCTCCTGCGCTTAAAATCATTTTTAGCATGTTTGGGTTTATTAAAAAATCTTAAGATTTTTTGAAAATTTTCGATGCAAAATCTTCTTTTTTTTCGATACAATTTTTGTTTTTGTCAGATCTTAGATTTTTTTAAAACTAATGATTGCAAAACAACTGAACTAGTGTAAAATGCATTTTAAAACACTTTTTTCATTTAAATGTGAAGACTATGGCTTGTTATTAAAATTTTTATATTTTTTTTATTTTTTTGCCCCCCCCTTGAACTCGGCCAGGGCCGAGGGACAAAAACTTTTTTAAATATTTGCATCGGCCTAATATGATTTATGAGAAATTAAATGACAACTTTTCAGAAATTTTCAGAATGTGTATAAAATCTTTGACCGAGTTATGAAATTTTGAATCAATACTAAATTGAAATATTGTTTGCAAACATTTTACAACTTAATTTTTCGATGTAAAATCGAACTTGCAATTTAAAAGTACTTCTATACATTTTTGATAAAGTGCACCGTTTTCATGTTATAGCCAGGTGACTTTATTGAAAATAATCGCAGTTATTGATTTTTTTAGTGCCCATGTTTACCCTTTTTTAAAATATATTTTTTGAAGCTGAGACAGTTTTCTTTATTTTTCTTTTTAGAATTTTGTTGATACGAACTTTAGTTGCTGAGATATTGCCATGCATTAATCTAAAAACAGGCAAATTTACGTTTTCTGAGGCTCACTCAAACTACCTACCATTTTCTTATGTCGATATCTCAGCAACATTCGTGAAATTTTCCGATCTTCTCGAAAAAAATATTTTTTTATTTCAAAGCAAGACTAACATTTTGAAAAGGCTGGCATCAGTTCTATGTAAAAAAAAGACCCATATATTACTTTTTTCAAACCAGCATCAATAAAATAAAAACGCCCACATGAATGAGTCATGCCCACTCGCCACATATCGGCAGGACATTCCAGAACTAACCACATCCAACCGAGGCCTCAGTGAACCAGTGGACCAGTACTGTGTGGAGAGCAAAAACCCGGTAATCATGCCAGAAACCATAATTAGAGCCGCAGACTAGCGCCCGCCATCGACGCCATAGTGGAGGCATTCAGTAGCCGGGCGGTTGGTCAAGCTAATGGAGTCCCAAACCGATGCAATGACGCCGTCGAACAAAAACATTGAAATAAAAAAAAAATCCTTCCTACATTGCGCCGCGCCAGTCTGTCTGCTGCGGTGAGGGTTTGTTTTGATGTGTGTGTAAATGCGTTTGTATGTGTGTTTGTGTGTGTGTGTGTGTGTGGCATTACTGACCGGTTGTATAATTTTCAATAATGGTATATGGTGGGGAAAAACCCTGGCCGATATGGAAATGTTCTGCGATGACTGTGGTAACTGAAACTGGCATTATTTTCAATAGTTTGGTTAGAGTGGATAAAAAATTGTAAAAACCAACGAATTTTTTAAACAAACATGCTAAGATATTTTTTTTACAATAGCCAGTTTATTGATGATTATTGCCTGTTTTTTTCTCAATACTTAAATAGAACATAAATTAATATTTATTTTATTTATTTATTTTTTGTTTTGACAAATATTGAGAAAAAAAAACAAATAAACTTGGATAAGATATTTTCAAAGGAGAATTTGTTTTTGTAATTCCATTGTCAACTACAATTCATCCTTTCTTTACTGTCCATCAACAATTAAAAAAAATATATGAACCACTCTACTCTGGACACCGCCAGTTAAGAAACGATAATGATTTTAATGAATTTAATTACACATGGTTTTCACCAGTACTTTTTTCGCTGCACCAAAGAGCACTTCCACACAGGAAACCGAACGAAATGATCGCTGGCGCAGTATGAGGTGCGTCCTTAAAAAAAATACAGGCTAGTTTTGTGGTTTAATTCACGTGAAATATGGAAAACTACTGCCAGGCGCGTTTGCGTGCATTGAAAAAAAAAAATGGAAGCACTGGCAATTTCCGTGCGCACCTGAAAATGCAAAAGTAAAAAATAGTGCAGGAAATAAAAGTGCAATTGAACTGATGTTTTTCAATCGTAATCAACAGCTTTTGTGTTGTTTCGTGATTGAATTAATGCAACACAAAGTGAGAGGGGGTTGAATTATTACGGGAAATGTAGGACTGTTATGGGTTTTAAATTGGCACTTGAATCTAGGGCAAGGTACTATTAGATGTTTGATTTTAATTGGATAGATAATTATTGTTGATAGTTCACTTTTAATGAGACACATCAAGTTGATTCAACGAAGCAATTTAAATCATTATTTTTTCATTGCAATCAAATATGTTGATTCAGTTTTAGATTTATTAATTTAATTAAAACATTTATTCTTAGATTAGATCGAAGCGCAATACTCTAAAATAAATACTTTTAATAACGTATTTTCACACCGATCAGTACATTTGTGTACATACCAAAGCGTTCCGGGTATAAATTTCCTTTAAACATCACAAAAAACAATTCGCAGAACTTTGCCCTTGAACACCCTTCCAGTTCTAGGCATTCCCAAGGAAGCAGCAGAAGATGCCTGCGGTCACTGGCAAGAAATATGATTTATGCTAATTTTCTATTTGTCTCTATTGAGCAAAACAGTGAGAGGGGTTGAAAGAGGAACCTACCACTGAAAGACCGTCGATATGAATTTCTAATGGGCAAGATGAAAAGCATTGCAAATTGAGCTCTTTTGGACAATGGAATGGACTGAAGGGGAGGAAATTGCCTTGCGGGTAGCAATCTGGGGCAAGGGATTGTAGGTGTCAATTGCAATTTACGATATGACGGCTCGAATTCTTGATGACAATCATGATAAAGCCTTTCGGTGGGAAGAGGTTTCTTTTATTTCCCGTTATGGTCCAGACTTCCCTTTTGTTCGGGACTGGGACTGGGATGACTTATTTGGAAAATTGCTTTCCACCTCGGAGATTGCAGCAGGTCTCCCAAATTGGGCACTAAAAACGCTCAAGTGCTCTTACCAACCATCATCACAGCAGCAGCAGTAGGGCAATCACACATACCCAGCCACCCACCAACCAAGAAAGTGAGGTTTTTGATTATTCATGAAAGGAAAATTTCACACTTTTACAGGCACACATCATCGTAACCGTTTGGCATCAGGAGATCATAAGACCAACCTCCCGCTTTCTCCTTCATGGAGCAGAAAGGGGAAAAAAGTGAACTCATACTTTTTGGAATGTCCCCATCAGGACACTTTGCCTTTGTGGAATCTCCACGTTGGACACGTGCGCCTAAGTGGTAAAAAAACATGTGCGGTGACTTTCTGGTTTAGAAAATGGCACGGGAAAGTATTCTAGAGGAAATGTAATGCATTTTTTACGTTTAAATCTTTGCATGGCAATATCTCAGCAACTAACGGTCTTTTCCTCAATTTTTTTTTTAAAATATGTAGAGAATTTTCTCAACTTTACAAAAATGTTTTTTTTTTTCAAAAGTGGGCAGACATGGACACTTATTTATAAAAATGAATTACTGTGACTATTTTCAAAAAAGTTACATAAAAATGGCTATAACTTGAAAACGTTGAACTTTATCAAAAATTCACTAAAATACATTTTGATTACAAATTAAATTTAAGATCGAAAAATTTAGTTGAAAAAAAAATTGTCACCAACACTTCGTTTTTTGAAAAATCAGTATTGATTCGAATACTCATAACTCGGTCAAAGAATTTTTGCCCGTTCTGAAAATTTATAAAAAGTTGACATCAAGTCATTTAAAACATATAAAAAAAATAAAATAGAGCAACTCTTTAAGAAATCGACCGATTTCAACCGTTGTCATTTTTTTATATTTCTTGATTTGGCTCAAGCTTTGTGGGGGCCTTCCCTATGACCAAATAAGCTATTTTGTGTCGTTGGTTCACTCATACAAGTCTCTATACAATTTTGGCTGTTGTCCATACAAAAATGGTATGGTATATTCAAACAGCTGTAACTTTTGAGTGAATTTTCTGATCAATTTGGTGTCTTCGGCAAAGTTGTTGTTGTATTGTTGAGGACTATTGTAGTATAGTTGAGGACAATTAAGACAAAAATTGGTACACAGAAAAAGTTGCAGATTTTTAAATTAATTTTTTTCCACAAAAACTCAATTTCCCAAAATAGCCATAGAGAAACATGGTCAAAAAATCGGCCATCTGATATAAATTTAAAAAAACGAGTGATTTTTGGAAAGGAAATCGAAATTTCATGCTAAGACAAATTTGATGTAATTTTTTTTAATGTAAAATTGAATTTCCAATCGAACAGTACCTTACAGATTTTTTTTTTATAAAGAGCTCTGTTTTCAAAATAAGCCACCAATAGTTTGAAATGAAATTTTCCGATCTATTAAAAAAATATTACGATTTTTTTTTAAATCAAGACTAACATTTTAAAATGGTCAAACATTGAATATTACGCCCTTTTAAAATGATAGTCTTGATTTAATTTGTTTCAAAATATTTTTCATCGAAAAGATCGGAAAATTTCCCGAATGTGAGGTCTAATCTGCAATGTCTCTTAGACAATTTTATAACAAACTTTAAAATAAATAATTTAGAAATGGTCACTCATGGTCACTATTTTCAAAAATAGAAAAACTGCAAATATTTCGCTCAAATCAAACTATTGGTGGCTATATCTTGAAAACAGAGCCCTTTATCAAAAACTCTGTAAAGTACTTTTCGATTGGAAATTCAATTTTACATAAAAAATGCGACAAATTTGTTTTGCGTAAAATTTCGATTTTTTGAAAAATCACTATATTTTCAAAAATTTATAACTCTACGGCAGATTTTTAAACATGTTTTTCTATGGCTTTAAAGTTGTGGGTTTTTGTCCCCTAAAACATATCAAAAAATCTCGAAAATAAAAAAAAATATGGGGGGAAATTGAGTTTAAGCAGAAAAAAATTGATTAAAAAACTAGCACATTTTCTTTCGTGTACCTATTTGTTTCTCAATAGACCTCAACAATACCTGCAACTTTGGCGAAGACACCAAACTGATCAGAAAATTAACTCAAAAGTTACAGCAATGAAAATTGTATGGAGACTTGTTAGGGTGAACCAATGCACAGTCAATGACACGAAAAAACTTCTTTCGTCATAGGGAAGGTTGATAGAGAATTGCTTAATAGCTTTTTTATTGCAAATAAATTTTTAGTGACAAAAAGTAAAATTAAAAATCAACATAAAAATTCTCCGTGTATCATTTTTTCAGTGTATTTTTCAGTGTAATCCTTATCCATACCTACAACTTTGCCGAAGACACCAAATCGATCAAACAATTTCTTCAATAGATATAGTTTTTTAGATTTTCATATATCATTTTTGGATGGACAGCTGCCAAATTCGTATGGAAAATCATATGGACAAACTAATGATGCAAAATGGAATACCGAAGGCACTTAAAAAGTTTCATCTAGATTAACAAAATACAAAAATTTAAATTTTCAAAAAAAATCCGATTCTGTAGAGACATTCATATTTTGGCACAAAAAAATGATTAGTTCAAAAACATTTAAAAAAAAAGGTTTGAAACCATTTCATTTAAAAATTATTTTTAATATGTTTTAGAATAAGTTTTATAAAAGACAAGTTTTAGCAAGAGCAAAATAATTTTTTCAGTGTTGTCTAAGATTTTCCAAGATTAGAGCGTCCAATTTACCGTGGTTTCAAAATTCCCGGGAAACGGGAAATATTCAACAAATTTCCAGGGAAATCCCGGGAATTCCCGGGAAATTTTAAATTCAATGAAAATTATTCTGATCCTGTTTCGGATAAATATTTTGCAACAAAATTGTAAAGAACAGCAACTTTAATGTCCAAAATTCATCATATTAAAATAATTTCATAGTGTAAAAGTGATTGAAATGAAACGATATTTTTCAAAATGAAAATTTATAACTTCAAACAGTTTTTTAAAGTTTTAAAAAAAAAAATTATCTCGAACAACCCTTTTTGAAAAATTTAATTATATCAATTCAATTTTCATCCAATTTTGCCAAGGTAAACAAAAATGATGAATATCTTATTTTTAAACGACTTAACAAATAAAATCGTTAAAAAAGGTTGTCGAAAATAAAATAGGTAATATTCCTTCCATAAAAGCATTATTTTTGTTGCCCAACATATAAGCAAACAATATTCCTAGTTGTGATTGCTTCAGGAATAAATTTTATCTGAAGTAAACCTTAACATGAAAATTTCAGACAAGCTGATTAGTTTAATATGAACAGTAGATTGAAATGAATAAAATCAATTAAGGTTCTCTAATTATTTTTTTTTTTGTATGATTTCAATACATTGGTGCCAAAAAGGTAGAAAAATGCATACTTCCGTTTATATTTCGGGAATTTTTCCCCGGGACGGGAAATTGGACGCGCTATCCAAGATACATTTTTTTATATGGCCAAGGCACGAAATCGAAAAAGGGCTCATTTTCTTGTGTCTAACGGCAAATCATGTAACAGGCCAGGTTTTGATGGATCTAGACTTAATCGACCCCGCTGAGTCCGAATATCGCGGTCACGAAGCCGGATTCCTAAAGGGAAGCGAGATATTCAAGATGGCGACCAATATGGCGGCTAAATAGAGAAGTTAACAATATCACAGTAAGAAGCTTGTTGACGTGTCGATTTTAACTAATTTCGGGCCGCTGAATCCAAATATGACCATCAAAATCGGTCACGGCAACCCAGTAGCGTGTAATCCAAGATGGCGTCCAAAATGGCGAATAGTGAATCTTCAAGTATTTTTAAACAACATGTAACAGGCTTTTGACCGATAAAATTTAACTTATTTGGGGTCGCTGGACCCGAATATGACCATGAAAATCGGTCACGGCGACCCAGTAGCTTGTAATCCAAGATGGCGTCCAATATGGCAAAGAGAGAATCTTCAAGTATTTTTAAACAACTTGTAACAGGCTTGTCACGGCGACCCATGAGCGTGTAATCCAAGATGGCGTCCAATATTTGAAGATTCTCTCTTTGCCATATTGGACGCCATCTTGGATTACACGCTCCTGGATCGCCGGGACCGATTTTCATGGTCATATTCGGGGTCAGCGACCCCAAATTAATTAAATTTGATCGGTCACAAGCCTGTTACATGTTGTTTAAAAATACTTGATAATTATCTCTTCGCCATATTAGACGCCATCTTGGATTACACGCTACTGGGTCGCCGTGACTGATTTTCATGGTCATATTCGGGTTCAGCGGCCCGAAATTAGTTAACACACGTCGACAACCTTCTTACTGTGATATTGTTAACTTCTCTATATAGCTGCCATATTGGGTGCCATCTTGAATATCTCGCTTCCCTTAAGGAATCCGGCTTTGTGACCGCGATAATCGGACTCAGCAGGGTCGATTTAGCCTAGATCCATCAAAACCTGGCCTGTTACACGATTTGCCGTTAGACATGCTATTTTCGGGTTTTTAGCCTTGACTAATATATTCAAATACATTCTTATTATGAATAGCTGTCGAATTTGTATGGAAACTTTTATGGACGAACTAATGACGCAAAAAAAGCTGCTTAGGGGGAAAGTTTAAAACTCAAACAGTACAAAAAAAATCGATGGTCAACGTTTTGGAAAATTGTTTTAAATTTATGTTTCTATGCAGATTGATTTTTGCAAATGGTTTTTAAAGCCATTTTTTTAATGAATGATATGTACTTTGAAATATCAGTTTGAAACTTGTGGAGGTTTTTCAGCAATTAAATAATCAAAAACGTGATTTCAATTTTAATACACAATTTTACAGAACCTGACTTGCAACCAGCAAATGTTAACCCAACAGCAAATATCCTCTGGAGCAAGGAACTCATTTCCTCCATCTGAAGAATCACACTTTACCGTTCTTCCCCGTGCCCTTAACCCATAAAAGACCAACCGTTTTCAAGACTTCAATTTAAGTTGGTCTTTGACTATGCGCGCGTTCGCCCTGTGCCATAATTTAATTTCGAATTTTTAATTAGATCTTTTTTACGACCACGCTGAGTGCAATAACCATCATCGTCATCACGGTCGCCATTTTTAACGTGAAACCTTTGACAGCAGCAGCAGCTACACGTCATTTCCGTGTCGGCTTTTACTGTCGTTTAACAGCGCGAAAAGTGTTTTTGGCAAACGCCCGCCGCACTCTGTCACAGCGGCGGGAGCTAATTTCCCATCGACTTCCGGGGGCACGGGAACTCATCTGAGCGGGACCTGTGAAGCCTGTGAGGGGTTATCTAGACGTTACGTGGTTTTCTATTGGTAATTCTTCCATCAGCTTTCCTACAGTTAATACTTCAGGATTGGTTACGTAGTTTACGAATGCCCCCATCCGGGAATTGATTAAGAACCAACTTTTAAACTTTAATGAGCAGTAACGTTCGCAAATGGTCCTGTTTACAATTTTGCCAGGGAGGGTGTACAGTGCAAGCCTTGTAGTCCAAGCAAAGCCAAGAGTCCTTTTCAACCTGCGGCAGTTGGGGACAAATCCTCCGCTCGTCTCGTGACCATGGTGACACCGAAAGCCCATGATGGTCTCCGTCACATTAGTCCGTCGTAAAAATAATAATCAAAAGTATTATTATTATACAGCACAACTCCTTCCAGAGGGCTTCCGGTTGGAATCTCCTTGGAAAACTTGGCGCAGAATATTGTTCGGGATGCAGATGAGGACCGCTTCGGCGACAGGACGGACGATGTCATAATCTGTGTTCTTGGTGAGCACTTTGTGCTCGGTGGGGAAGAGCATTGTGTTGCCCCCGGCCGGCCGGCTCAGGCTCAGGTGTTCATAAGCCAAGTCGAGGCTCTTTGGAATTTAATCTCCGGACGGTGCTGGATCCACATCAAAGAATGGTTCGTTAGATGGGTGGCTTGTTATGGCCAGATTAAAAATGAAACAGAAATGCATGATTTTTAGCACTCCGTTAAGGGGAAGAGCCTCTTTTAAGAGCACATGGAAGCGGACAGTTTAAGGGGATAATCCTTTTTGCAAAGTGTTAAGAATCTGTTTAGGAGGTGTGTTGAAGGGCATATTAAAAGCATGTTGTAGTGTTATTTCCAACATTAGATTTTTGCTTTCTTTTGTAATGATAATACAAATGGCAATGTTTTTTTTTTATTTGGAGACTTCGACAAAGTTTTGAGTATAGCTTGGGACTTCTCAGAATAACATTGTTGCACCTTTTAGAAAATAAATCGTTTGAACCAGAATTTTCACAAAAAAAACTCAGTTTTTAAAAATGTTTGAGATGAATACCATCTACACGGTTGATCAAAATTTATTTGATGGATTTTTCGAAACTGTTGGCGGATTTTTCAAAACTGTTGAGCATAAGCCGGAATTTTTTGTTATTGAAAGAAAATGTTCCTACGCATCTTCTACACATAAAAAATATGTTATTTTAGAAATAAAGCCGAAATGAGGAAAATAGTTTTCTAAGTTTATGTCCATACAATATTTTTGATTCTTTGTATATATCAAATGGTACAAATGGTCAAATGGTCAAATGGCCATGGCCTTCAAAACGTAGTACTAAGATTTATCTCAAATACCTTACATCTCAAGAACCAGGCAATTGCTCTAACAAAATGAAATGCGCTCCTTTGCCCAGGGTTGTTTTTTACCCCAAATAAATATATAGTAACCATTTGAAACTAAGCAGTACTAATACAATAAAAGTTTCATTTTTAGGGTTAAAAAATAGAAATAAAAGCTATACAATGTGTTTGATTTTTTTTTTATACAAAAATGTATGGAATTTAAAGTGCCCACTTTTGGCCCGCAAATTTCTTTATAGAGCAATTCCAGCTCAAATCAGGAATTTTTCTGGTACTTTTGTACCCGACCCTCTCCGATTTCAATGAATTTTTGTAGACATGTTATCCTAGGCCTATATAAGCCATTTTTGTGTCAAAAATCAAACCATCCACATTAACGACCCCCGGGTCTTTTGTGGTCTCTATTGCAAGTTTCTGCTCGAACCTAGGAGTCCGAAGGGTTGAATGGGGAGAGCACCCAAACCTCTTTTTACTCCAAGGAACCTTCCACCCCAGTGTTTGAACTGACGACCATTGGATTGCGAGTCCAACCGCCGCCAGCGAGTCCACCGGAGTAGGCTTGGTTTGGTGTGTTGTTTGTACTTATGGCATGGAGACGACTCCTACACCTGGAATGACTTAACGGCCTAACAACCAAGGCCGGGACCGACATTTTACTTCCTCATCCGATGGAAGGTTGCAGCAGATGGGGATCGAACCCAGAATCATCCGCTTACAAAGCGGACAGCGTAACCATTCGGCCACGCACTGCCATTTTTTTGTGTACTCGAAAGTAACATTTGAGGAGGGCGTAAAGTATTTAAATATGTTTGTATTTTGAAATTTAAAAATTGCTGTATCTCGAAGCCGTTGCATCGTATCAAAAAGTGGTCAAAGACAAACTTGTAGGAAATTGGACGGGCTTTCTAAAAAAATACACTGAAACAAAAATACACGCCACATCTATGAGATTTTTTGGTTTTTAAGTCTAAAACTTAAATTTAAAGGTGATGTCACGATTTTTTTTCGTTCAAAATTTTTGAGGATATAGCCTAAAATGTTACCAAAAGACTGATGAAAAATGCAGGATGGTATGTCTTTTATTAACAAATACAAAAATCATTTACTAAAACTGTTTTTTTGAAAAGTGGTCTAAACGTAATTTTTTTTTTTAAAACCATTAGTGGGAATCGATTTTCCAGACAATTTTACATAAAAGTCTCCATATTGACCATTGTCCTATGTCCAATCCGTGGGAAGATACAGCGGTTTTAAAAATAAAAATGTTGAAAAACGGGTTTTTTGTGGTTTTTGGCAATTTCTATATGACAGACTTGGTTTTTCAGTCTCGTAAATATTTTTACCGGAATGCTTGTCCAATTTCCCATAAGTTTGTCTTTGACAGCTTTTTGATTTATATCGTTTTTATATTTACGTAAGCAAATTTACTATCCTAGTTTCTACCACACTGAAAAAATATTCTATTTTCAGTTATTAGCTATGCAATTAAGCTTAGGGTAGGGTAGTCATCAATGAGACACTTTTGGTTTTCAACTTTCAAAGATTGTTCTAATTTTTTCATCAGCATGTCTTAATGAGCTTTAAAATGCATTATCTTTCTTTTAATGTGTTCTAACATGGACCAAAATATGAGATCGATCCGACATCTACAGCCAGAGTTATTCAACTGTCTCATTGTAGACGCACTTGGCAGAAACAATGAGAAAGCTGGGGAACAATGAGACACTCTACGTAAATCAACATTTTTCTAGCAAAAAAACATGTTTTTGTATTGTTCCATTGCAGGTGACTTGCCTTGAACACTTTAGAGCAATTTTGCCAACATGAAACTTTTAATAACAAAAGTTACACTAAAAAGTATTTAAATTTTGTAAAATCCATGTATTAATACCAAATAACTTTGTATTTTTGGTTAAATGAAGTTGAAACTCTATAAATATGCCAAAATCACTTTTAACTCATGTTTTGAAAGATTTCCATCGATTTTGAAAAGTTTATTGAAGAAAAATCAAAGTGTCTCATTGTTACCCATGGGCTGAAATGAGTGGGGAACAATGAGACAGTCCTGGATTCTGGGTGTATTCTAAATTTTGGCCAAATTTAATGAAAGGACATTGTAGCCCAACTTAATCCTTATGGAACGTCGAAAGACATTTGAAGAAATATTAGTTTTGGTGTAAATGGCAGCCTACGAGCGAAAAAGTATTTTTTGTCCATGATTTACTTTTACACCCCAGAATCAAACATTAATGAATTACTTTTCAAGGGAGCGTCCATTACCAAAGCCACTTATATGGCAGACGTGTATCCCGTAGACACACCTTTCCCCCAAATTTGAGCCGGATTGGTTGAAACTACGACTTGTGAGAGCCATTTTATCATTGTTCCCCGTGTCTCATTGATGACTACTCTACCCTATATCTGTAAGCCCTTACATCCAATTGAAATGCTGTCAAAGGCAAACTTATGGGAAATTGGACGAGACTGAAAAACTAAGTCTGTCATATAGAAATTGCCAAAAACCACCAAAAAACCCGTTTTTACAACATTTTCATTTTTAAAACCGCTGTATCTTCCCACGGATTGGACATAGGACAATGGTCAATATGGAGACTTTTATGTGAAATTGTCTGGAATATCGATTCCCTCTACTGGTTTTTAAAAGTTTTGACGTTTAGACCACTTAAAAAAAAACAGTTTTAGTAAATGATTTTTGTATTTGTTTAGGAAAGACAAACCATCCTACATTTTTCATCAGTCTTTTGGTAACATTTTAGGCTATTCCCTCAAAAATTTTGAACGAAAAAAAATCGTGACATCACCTTTAAATTTAAGTTTTAGACTTAATAACCAAAAAATCTCATAGATGTGACGTGTATTTTTGTTTCAGTGTATTTTTTTTAGAATGCCCGTCCAATTTTCTACAAGTTTGTCTTTGACCACTTTTTGATACGACGCAACGGCTTCGAGATACAGTAATTTTTAAATTACAAAATACAAAAATATTTAAATACCTTACGCCCTCCTCAAATGTTATTTTCGAGTACTATTGGCTCCATATACACAAAAATGGCTTATATAGGCCTAGGATAACATGTCTACAAAGTTTCATTGAAATCGGAGAGGGTCGGGTACAAAAGTACCAGAAAAATTCCTGATTTGAGCTGGAATTGCTCTATAGGAAAAAATATGGTAAAAATAAGAAAAAGAGGAATTTCAAAACTTATTTAAGGGTAAGCAAGGTAATTGGCTAGGCTCAATACTAGTTAAATAGTTTCAAAGATTTCGTGAACCTGAAGTTTTGTAAACCTTATTTTGTTAAATTCTAATATTAGATCAAAATGGCCCAAAAGAGACTTTTCTCAATATCTTTCACAAACTTGATTTTTTTCACTTTATTTTTGTAAATAGATAAAATTGATCCTAAGATAAGTCAAAAACCCAAATATGAGCTTTTCACTACTCTTTGAATTTTTGTATATAATTGTGATTTTGGGAAAATAATGAAAATGTGGTCGATACAATTAAAAAAAATATTTTGAAGTTTAATCAAATGCAATCGAAAAGCACTTTTCCGATTTTTTTGTAGATACAATGTCATATAAACAATTATTTTTTTTTTTTTTGTAATTTCAGTCAAGATTTCAGCATTTCAAGTTTTGGGAAACAATTTATAAAGTAAACCTACACCAGAAAAAAATATCTGTAAAACTCAGAACATTTCCATTCGAATTTTTTGTCCAGCACTGCGAAATGTATTAATTTTTTTTGTATAAACTTAGATTTTTTGATAAAAAATTATTGCAAACTAACTGTACTTCTTTATATTATTTTTTAAAACTACTTTTCATTGAAATGTTGAAATTCAGGATCGTTATTCATTTTCGATATTTCTTGTCCTTACTTCTTCTTCTCGACCTCGACCAGAAGCGAAGGGGGACAAAGGGACGAAAACTTTGATAAATATTTTGCCTTAAATTTTCAAATGACGATATTAAAAAAAAAACTAACTTAATCCACCTATGTGGTTGATGCCTTCCTCTTTATTTACCAACAATGGGTAATATGAGTGGTTTGGACACATATTTCCGCTATTTTTTTGAATCCAGAAAAAAACGTACACACATATAACACAAGTAATCATAACTCGAGACAGGGTTGCCAAATCTTCAATGTTTTGGACTCGTTGGAAAGGGTTTTCGATAACCTAACCAACGATGGGTCGGATGGTGGATCCGGACATAGTTTACATACATTTAAGTGGGATCCGGCTTCAAAAAAGTGCATCAATATCACTTAAGTGGACATATCTCGAGACAGGGTTGCCAGATCTTCAATGTTTTGGACTCGTTGGAAAGGGTTTTTGATAACCTAACCAACGATGGGTCAGATGGTGGATCCGGACACAATTTACATACATTTAAGTGGGATCCGGCTTCAAAAAAGTACATAAATATTACTTAAGTGGCCATATCTCGAGACAGGGTTGCCAGATCTTCAGTGTTTTGGATTCGTTGGAAAGGTTTTTCGATAACCTAACCAACGATGGGTCGGATGGTGGATCCGGACATAGTTTACATACATTTAAGTGGGATCCGGCTTCAAAAAAGTGCATCAATATCACTTAAGTGGACATATCTCGAGACAGGGTTGCCAGATCTTCAATGTTTTGGACTTGTTGGAAAGGGTTTTTGATAATCTAACCAACGATGGGTCAGATGGTGGATCCGGACACAATTTACATACATTTAAGTGGGATCCGGCTTCAAAAAAGTACATAAATATTACTTAAGTGGCCATATCTCGAGACAGGGTTGCCAGATCTTCAGTGTTTTGGATTCGTTGGAAAGGTTTTTTGATTACCTAACCAACGATGGGTCGGATGGTGGATCCGGACATAGTTTACATACATTTAAGTGGGATTCGGCTTCCAAAAAGTACATAAATATTACTTATGTGGCCATATCTCGAGACAGGGTTGCCAGATCTTCAGTGTTTTGGACTCGTTGGAAAGGTTTTTCGATTATCTAACCAACGATGGGTCGGATGGTGGATCCGGACATAGTTTACATACATTTAAGTGGGATCCGGCTTCAAAAAAGTGCATCAATATCACTTAAGTGGACATATCTCGAGACAGGGTTGCCAGATCTTCAATGTTTTGGATTCGTTGGAAAGGGTTTTTGATAACCTAACCAACGATGGGTCGGATGGTGGATCCGGACATAGTTTACATACATTTAAGTGAGATCCGGCTTCCAAAAAGAGCATCAATATCACTTAAGTGGCCATATCTCGAGACAGGGTTGCCAGATCTTCAGTGTTTTGGATTCGTTGGAAAGGTTTTTCGATTATCTAACCATCGATGGGTCGGATGGTGGATCCGGACATAGTTTACATACATTTAAGTGAGATCCGGCTTCAAAAAAGTGCATCAATACCACTTAAGACGACATATCTCGAGACAGGGTTGCCAGATCTTCAATGTTTTGGACTCGTTGGAAAGGTCTTTTGATTACCTAACCAACGATGGGTTGGATGATGGATCCGGACATAGTTTTCATGCATATAAGTGAGATCCGGATATATGTGAAAACACATTTTTATATATAACTTTTGAACTACTTATCGAAACTTCAAACAATTCAATAGCGATGTATGGGACCCTAAACCAAGTCGAATGCAACCGGTTTGATCAAAATCGGTCCAGCCAGTGCTGAGAAAACTTGGCAAGAATTTTGAACACATACATACATACACACACACACACATACACACACACAGACATTTGTTCAGTTTTCGATTCTGAGTCGATAGGTATACATGAATATAGGTCTACGAGCTGTATTTCAAAAGTTCATTTTTCGAGTAGGATTATAGCCTTACCTCAGTGAGGAAGGCAAAATACAATTTTCAATAAAAAATAAACATTTGGAAAATTTAACATAAAATAAACATTTGGAAAATTACACAACTTTTTATTTTATTTTGAAAATCAAACCAATTGTTCCTGAAGAATCGTCAGTTAAAAATTACAGGCTAACTAGGTGACACTTAGAAACACTCATTTTCATTCATGTTCTTTTTTTCTTTCTGTATCTCAGATACTAATTTTCCCGTTTTCAATGTTGAAAATATATACCCATATGAAAATATCAAGATCATGATAGTGTCATGATTTTCTCATTTAACATCATTTCAATTCGGAAAACGTAATTTATTTTCGGATTCTTTGGAAAATTTTCAACTAGGAGAAGATAAAATAAGTTCGTGAATAAATTAATTATGTGTTTTTGAGAAATAACTCAAAACAATTTTTAATTTAAAGGCATTTTTAGTACACCAAATTTCATATAACATGTAAAAACTTTTGATTCGTGCTTCAAATTCTGTTTTAAATGCAATATAAAATGATATCTATATAAACAAAACTAGTTTTGACTAATTTCAATCAAAATTGAGACTTTTATCTAAAATTTATATGTATTTTGTTAAAAAGCTTATAAACATAGTAAGCTTAATATAAAAATTGTTTTTTTCAACTGTTTTGCCAACCTGCCAACGGTAAATTTGGCGTAGAAATTTTATTTCTACGTTAAATTTACCGTTGCCAGGTTGGTAAATTTGAACAAAAAAAAACATTGGCTATCAAAGTCACTCTGGGATTCAAAATAAGAATTTTCATCGCAACGTTTTTTTATAAGCACTAAATATTGAAAAACGTTTTTTTATATATAGT
The DNA here is from genome assembly GCF_015732765.1 of Culex quinquefasciatus. Taxonomy (NCBI): domain Eukaryota; kingdom Metazoa; phylum Arthropoda; class Insecta; order Diptera; family Culicidae; genus Culex; species Culex quinquefasciatus. The sequence goes on along the minus strand of NC_051863.1, from coordinate 150,653,859 downwards.
GCAAGTTCCTTGTATGGCCTACACCAGATCATGTTTTGAAATTATTTATCTTGAGAAAACCTTAACAGTTGGAAACAATTCCAAAAATGAATTGAAATCCTGTCAATGCCATCCCGGTTAACGGAACATTAAATTTTCCATAAAATGACATGTCCCAACATTTTTTACAGTCAAGTAACGAAAAATGGCAGAAGTTTTGAAATTATTTTGTATTCTATACGTTTTTTCGGAATTCTGAGTAAACCATCAAATCGGTCATCCAATTTTACATAAAAGTCAATTTGACACCAAATTTAGGAACCAGCAACAATTCTGGGTGCAATTTATTGAAAATCTCGTCTTTTTTCGAATGTTCAAAAATGGAAGGGGTCATATCGCTCCTCCGTCACTAGATATCGAAAAATGAAGCCAAGACAGTGACTTTTTACCCTTGGGACAAAGTTTGACGGAAATCGAAAAGGGTTCGGGGCAACTGCTTTAGTTTGTAAAAGTAACTGGCAGCAAGTAAGAGCAGATGTTGATATTTTTTCCTTTAATCATTCCTCAAACTTTTTCGCGACACCTTCATGCCAAGAAATGAGTGTCAATGACGGTTCCTTCTATCCCCTCCCTATTTCTTAACCTTAATTTCCCTTCTCAAACAAAATAAAAAAAAAACGAGGGAAAAAGGGGGTAAGCGAAATGGATGCCTAACTCGGAGAAAATGAAAATCCTCGGGAGGAAAATAATACATCTCAAGTTCATTTCGTGCACCGTGGGGCGTGGAACGGAGGCTGCGGGGTCAACCCCCTCCGATTTGCATAGATATTACTCCCCGGGGATACTTGTTAACACCGTGTTGTGTCTTTTTCTTTTTTTTTAAATTGCACTCCTCTGCCGTGATCTGCTTCGGTTTTTATTTTCTTCTGGGGTGGATGATTGGGGAGGGTCGGTTGGGTTTGGCTGGGTTTAGCTGACTTAAGGGGGCAGTTCCTAGAAAAACCACGACGACTTTGGGTGGAGCTGAATGGCAATTATTTGACGCTTTAGAGATGGTTGAGATTGAATGATTTTTCCTGAAAAAAATGAAAACATGAAAATAAATAGGGGAAAAGCATCGATCAATAATTGTCTTTATTTCAATTTCACTAAATCCTAATCAAAATTTCATAAAGAGCTCAGATTATTGCACAGTCTCCAGGGTAAAGCCACGTGACACCCACTTCACGTGTGCGCCAGGAATTTTCGTAGCAAAATTCCGACATCCTTTCATCGCTCACCAACCCCAACCCCGATGATGGTGATGTCGTACGATGATGACGACGTGTCATCACTTAAATTGATTCATTAGACCGTATCGCGCTCACCGCCGAACACTGGACGCTGTTTGGCCTCATAGTCGATGAATTTTAATGAGACAATGTTTCGGACCTGGCCGGCACACACACACACACAGACTCCAGCATCAAGTGTCCTCCAACACTCCTTTCTTTTGCATGTCGACGTTGTTGGGAGGTTTCGGGGGCTCGAGGTGATGGTGGAAAGTGATTTTCCTCGAACAAGCAGAATATTTGACTGACCCCGAAAAGCTGGATGGCTGATGAGCAGCACGATGGAGGTACTTTGACGGAAAATGGCCACCGATAAGGCCGTCAGGGTGACTGATAGATTTTCATGATTGTTTGAAAATTCAAGTATTTACTTGACATTTATCAAATCTAAATTTAAGTTTAATGGAAAATTTCGGTCAGACTGAACTGAAATCATGGTTTTTCATAAAATAGTATATCACTTCTATGAGATTTCGGTCATTCGATTTTTTTTTTGTATTTTTTAATCTGGCTAAAACTTTGTTGGTGTACCTTCAGTATGCCCAAAGAAGCCATTTTGCATCATTAGTTTGTCCATGGGAAATTCTCCACCAACTCACACGAAATCAGAAAAAGTTGCCCTGACCCCTCTTCGATTTGCGTTAAACTTTGCTCTAAGAGGTTATTTGATTTGATTCCCCGGCGCGCCAGATGTGCGGTAGCTTTTTCCTCGCACTGTTAATTTCTGTACTCATTCGGCTTGAAGAATTAGCATGATAAATTAAGAAATCGCGTTGCCCTTTGCTTAGGGTAAAACAAAAAATCTTAACCTTAGGTTTTCCGAGCTTGGTGGCTCTAACCTGCCAAACATTGCCATAGATTCAAGTAGGCAATCAGCTAAAATTTGTCTCACAATTTGACTACGTGTCACTAAGTAGGTGTCCATTTGTCTGTGAACTCGACAATAACAATGCGTCTAAAAATATACTTGATCCGTGTGTCAGTATTCTAAAGAAGCCTTTGAGAACAGAATAATAGTGTTGTGGAAGAAGCAACCGTACACTGGTACGATCGGTGGAGAACGGTAGATCACAAAACAACTAGCTGAACTTGCCTCGGCAAGCACGGCGCGTTGGCGAAGTGGTGTACGCGCTCGCACGGTATGCGAAAGAGCGGGGTTCGATTCCCCGGCGCGCCAGATGTGCGGTAGCTTTTTCCTCGCACTGTTAATTTCTGTACTCATTCGGCTTGAAGAATTAGCATGATAAATTAAGGTTATTTGTATTTCTGATCACGAATCCGAGGTCCATTTTTCGATATTTCGTGACGGTGGGGCGGTAAGACCCCTTTAATATTTCTGGTTATTTACTAAGACACGTTTTTCAGTGATTTGTAGCTCGCAACCGTGAAGAGATAGAAATTTGGTGTCAAAGGGACTTTTTTTTGTAAATTAGACGCCCGATTTGATGGCGTACTCAAAATTCCAAAAAAAACGTATTTTCCATCATTTCCCGTAACTCAACTGTCAAAAATCGTGAGACGTGTCATTTTATGAGAAATTTAATGTACTTTTCGAAACTGAAATAACCCAGAAGGGTCATTTTTTCATTTAGAACCATTTTTTTTTATTTTAAAATTATGTGTTTTTTCTAACTTTGCAGGGTTACATTTTAGAGTATAACAATGTTCTATAAAGTTGTAGAGCAGACAAAAACAAAAATTTTGATATAAAGACATAAGGGATTTGCATGTATTCTTTACGAGTTATCAGAATTTTACAAAATAGTTTTTTGAAAAAGTTATGAATTTGACCATTTTTGACCAGTTTTTCGAATTTTTAACCCCAAAAACTCAAACGTGTGCTTTTGAAAGTATTTTTTCGGAAAGTTCAGCTAATTTTGCATAAGAAAGACCCCTTGGACGATTGTTGTGGCTTGTGCAATGCATGTATGTGGGGATTTTTCGAAAAAAAAAACAAGCCGGATACACTCACTCATCACAAAAATATTTTTGTTTTGAAAAAAAATCTGATTCTCGCAATGCACGAGTCACTACAATCGTCCAAGGGGTCATTCTTATATAAAACAAGCCTTACCCGACAAACTTCGTTCTGCATTTTTTTCGTTTGTTGAGGTTTTTTAACTTTTTTGCTTATTTAACCTCCTGTGACCAAAATTTGATTTTACGTAACTTTTCCCATACAATCTGCAGATTTTCCGGAATCGGTTCCAGAATGGCCAAAGTTGTAACTTTTTGGCGTAAGAACCTTCCTTGGACTTATCTGAACCCAACGCAACAAAGAGCACCTCGATCCAACGTTCCGTGTTGAATTGATTAACCGTCGAAATTTTATATATATATATATATATATATATATATATATATATATATATATATATATATATATATATATATATATATATATATATATATATATATATATATATATATATATATATATATATAGATTTGCTTAATTTTCCGAAAAAAATACTTTCAAAATCACACGATTGAGTTTAAGGGGTTAAAAATTAGAAAAACTGGTCGAAAATGGTCAAAATCATAACTTTTTCAAAAAACCAAAAAAAAAACACGTAATTGTAAAATGAAAAATTTTATTCTAAATGAAAAAATGACCCTTCTGGGTTATTTTAGATTCAAAAAGTACTTTAAATTTCCCATAAAATGACATGTCTCACGATTTTTGACAATTGAGTAACGGGAAATGATGAAAAATGCGTTTTTTCAGAATTTTGAGTACGCCATCAAATCGGGTGTTTAATTTTACACAAAAGTTCCTTTGACACTAAATTTCTATCTCATCACGGTTGCGAGCTACTAATCACTAAAAAACGTGTCTTAGTAAATAACCCGAAAAATTAAAGGGGTCGTACCACCCCACCGTCACAAAATATCGAAAAATGGACCTCGGATTCGTGATCAGGAACACAAATAACCCCTTAGAGCAAAGTTTCACGCAAATCGAAGAGGGGTCGGGGCAACTGCTGTGTGAGTTGGCGGAGAATGACCCCCATATAATTTCTCATACAAATTTGGGAGCAGTCCACACAAAAATTATATATTAAAATTTAAAAATCTGTATTTTTTGAAGGAATTTTTTGATCGATTTTGGCGTCTTCGGCATAGTTGTAAATATGAATTAGGACTACACAAACAATATGATTCATGGTTATTTTTTTTTTTTTGTTTTAAAATTTTAAGTTTTGTCACTAAAATTTTATTCGCAAAAAAACAATATTTTTATTTTTTTTTATTTTCTGACTTGTTTTAGGAGACATCAATTACCAACATCTCAGAAATTTTCAGAACGAGCAAAAAATCTTAGAACGAGTTATGATTATTTGATTTTTTTTTATTTTTGAAGAGCTGAGAAAATTCTATATATTTTGCTTTTATGAACTTTGTTTGCTGAGATATTGCCATGCGAAGGATTAACAACAGGAAAATTGATGTTTTCTAAGTCTCACCCAAACAACCCACCATTTTTTAATTTCGTTATCTCAGCAATTTAACTGGTTCGATTTTCAATGTTAAAATATGAAATATTCATAAAATTTTCCGATCTGTTCGAAAATAATCAAGACTAAAATTTCAAATTGAGTTTTTGGCCCTTTCGAAATGTTAGTCTTAACTCAAAAAAAATTAAATTTTTGCGAACAATATTTCGTTTTTTTTTTTTGAAAAAAACTGTATTCATTCAAAAAATCATAACTCGGTCAAAGATTTTTTTACCGTTCTGGAAATTTCTGAAAAGTTAGCATTTGATGTCCTCTAAAACACGTCAGAAAATGGAAAAAATAGTGTTTTTTTTTTGCAAATCATGTTTTAGTGACAAATAGTGAAATTAAAATTATCAACACATTATTTAACGTGTATCATTTTTTACAGCGTAGTCCTTATCCATACCTACAACTTTGCCGCTGACGCCAAATCAATCGAAAAATCCCTATATTTTCTATTAAGAACTTTATGGTGTTTGGTTGCTGAGATATGGCCAAGCAAAATAAAAACAAACGAGACAGTGAGTTTTTTTTTTCAATTTGCCCTAGTTTTTTGATCACCCAAAACGTCATGATTCGAATACCAGGACGCTTCGAAACCCGGACACTTCATCTTGCTTTATCGATTATGTGGATATAAGTTCGCATAATTTAACTAAACTGTGTTTTTTTATGAATTCTAACATCAACTTTCATTTTAAATATGTTTGAACGCTGTGGCCAATGCTAAAACAATTTAATTAAAATAAATCATGTGATTACCAACTCTGTGAAACATTACTGCTGAAATATTTCATTGGCGTCCGAAGCACCGGGAAGGCAAAGCAGAAATGTTTGGTTCTGATTTTCTTAAATTCTAGCAATTTTTTATACAAAATATCGATTGATTTGATGTTAACATCTTATTTGAGACCTAAAGAGTGCCATTCACTAAAATGTCGGTCCAAATTTGTGCCATTCATTAGTAAAATCGAGTGTCCGGATTTCGAATCAAAAGTGTCCGGATTTCGAATCAACTTTTATCAGTGTCCGGGATTCGAAGCACAACAAGTCATTTTGATTTGGAAATTCTGAGGAAAAATGGTTAGAAAAGACATATTTTACATGCAATCTTTTTAAATTGACTGTTTATAGGGGAACTATACCCTTTCTCAGCCAATTTCTATTATCGGCCTATCAGCACTTTGATCATGAATTACAGCTTATATAAAGTGTTTTTGACTGTTCCAAAGTAATAAATAGCTCAAATAAAAGTGAGCAAGCAACTCTCCATTGTTGAAACATCTGAAAATGTTGATTTAATAGCAGAAAACGGCAAAAGTGATGAGAATTGGTCGAACGGCTTAGTGTGATTAAAATGGGTATATTTCCCCTACTACATGCTGACGATATTTCTACATTTCTAACTAATTACATGATTTTTTGCCAGCTATAACAAAAATGATATGCTACAAAGTGTCCGGATTTCGAATCATGACATTATAATGGTCAATGATGGCTCCATTTTCAATGTTAAATACACAGAAAAAAAAGTATAAATTTGGAAAGTTGAAGTTTTGGTTGGTTGAATATTATCCCTTTTTTGGTTACTTAAAAAATATGTAAAATGTGAACCCGAAGAAAGTTCATCAGAAACTGATAAAAATTCACCATTTCCTAATGAATATTACAATCGTTTTTTTAAATTCTGTGTAGCGATAATTTGTGAAATTTTAGTTCTTTTCGATAACAATTATTTCGCAATTTTACAATCAAGATTAATTTGATTGAATCGGCTAAAAAACCTTATTTTTGACTTTTTTAAAGAAAGGAAAAATAAGAATGTGAGGAATGAGAATTTTAACAAGTCCTTAAATTTCCTAATTTTAGAAAAAAAATTGGGAGGTTGAAAATATGGTAGGTTGAATATTAAAAAAGTGTAATATTTCATCAAGAACTGGTGAACTTTCATAAGATTTTTGGTGAAATAAAAAAGTTAAAAAATTGAAATAACAGCCACCGTTTCAACTTTTGAACGAAAAAAGTTTTTTTTAAAATGTCCAGTTGTTTTGCAGATTTTATTTTTGTGAGAAAAAACAAGTTTTTGGGTGCTGAATATTGTAATTTCATAAAAGTTCAAAATACTTTTTAACGAGCCAAATCAGGCTAAATATGATTATTCATGCAGAAAAATGCATTTTAGATTGTTTTGTGTTGATTAAAATCCAATTTCCATTACAATTTTCCAGTTTTATGAAAAAATATCTTTTTGCTCCCTGCTTATTCGATCTTATTTTAAAGGGGCGGGGGGCAGAAACTTTGAAAAATATTTGAAACGTCCTTAATTTGCCCACTGATTTTTTTTAACGGAAATAATAATCAACTTTTTTGAAATCAAATTTGCATTAAACTTATAAAAACACTAAAGTAAATGCAATTTTTAATCTTTCGGAAACTCTATCAAGCTTCCACAAACTCATCAGACTGAACAACATGACCCAGTATATAGTGGTCACCGTACAGAAAGCCTCTTGCTTTACTGGCCCTGCTCCGGACGGACACCATCTACAGTGTGATGCTTTTGATTTTCGTCAATAAATTATTTAATATCCCATCTTTTGGACCTTGGGCCATGGCCAGCTCAAATCTCTCAGCCGGGGCGCGCTAACATGTCAGGATGGTCATGAGCTTGACATGCACAAAACACGTCCGATGAGGTCAGGAGACATTTCCTGGTGGGGATTCTCTGCTTGCCGGTGTTCCGTCCCAAGCTGATATGACATAATTTAATTATTCATAAACAACTCGATTTCGGAAGACATGAACCGGGCAAAGTGCTCTGATTCTTTTGGAACTCGCTCGTTGGCCAAAATATGCAAAGAATAGATATTCTTTTCGCTTTTCTTCGAAAAGCTCGCAGATCATTCAGCATGCATGGGTAATGGAGGTCTGAGTGTTCGACAAACAGTCATCAGCATCGCGGAATCGATTCGTCACAATCGGTGATCCGGATCCGGCTGCAGCTGGTAATGGAGCAGATTTCGAAAACGGGTTTCCTGGGGAAGGACTATGAGAAAATAGAAATCCATTTAAAAAATAAACATTTGCCCAGGCGAGATGCTCTAATAACGAGAAGTGATCTATTTTGAAAGATGTTGACGATCCTTAAGGACAAGTGTTGTGTTGTCATTCAAATCGAGAAAAAATGTGATGTGAATGAATTAAATTGAAAATTTATAAGACTTTGTTTAAACCATAACTTTATCATATTTTTTTGAGTTTGATAGTTCAAATATTTTTATTTTTTTTTTCAAATATTAGTCATTCAAATTAGTCAAAAAATTGGGAATTGTCTGAATTAAAAAAAAACACTTGTTGTTGCTGTTCAATTTAATATGCCTAATAAATAATTTCATATAATAATTTAAACATTAAAAACATTAAACATTAAAAATGTGATTTATTGTAAAGCTCTACCTTGTTACGACTAAACATACAACGTAATTTCACAATTTTAAGGTCATTCCAGCTCACAAATCAACAAATCACATCATCCAACGTGGCAGTAGCAATCAAAACGCATTCTAGCGTATCAAACCGTGAAAACCAATCAATCAATCAGGCTGATTGCAAAGAGTCAACCTTAATGATACAGATTTTTCGCTTCCCCTCCACATGTTTGTCGATAAACCAATGCATCGCTTAACATTGCGGCCATATTTGGGGTTGAGCACAATCAGCAAACCACCTCCTCCCTTTTCTTCACAGTCGTCTACCACTCATGGAAGTTACTAAATTTTGTGCAAAAAAAAGGTAAACACCACACTCATTTGGGAAAACTGATGTAGGCACACGCGGTCTATTTGAAAATTTTCACTCGTTTAGCCAATCAAGTTTCCCAGTTTTGTTTGCTCCGCTTCTGGCCAATTGGCCCAAATAAACAATGTTTGGTAAATTTTGTTCATTTTACGGTGTGGTTGACTTAATTTAACGAACTTTTTCCCCATCCAGTGTTTTTAAAGTGCTTTCCTTGATTTATGGATACAGAAAGCTGGGTGTACTTGGAGAAAAAAAACTTGGAAAAATACAGATTGTTCTACGCAAATTCCGGCTCAATATGCAGAAAGTTTTTCCTTCGGACCATACTGGAACTATGCTTTGGTATGTTATGCAGGGATATACAATTATTAAAGCAGAATTAAATGGTTTTCAAAAAAAAAAAAAAAAAACAAAAAACTATGCACTTGCATGAAAAATAGAGCAATTGTTTAACTTTAATCTTTAAACATTTTTTTAAAAGCATTTGGCAACCCTGCCCCGAACAGTACCTCAGTCAACTCTCGGCCAAGTAGAACAAGTGCTTAAAACTTGCCAACTATTAAAAATCATAAACATGCAGCAGGAAGAAAATGCAGCAATAAAAAAACGCTTCGAGAACTATGCACTTTACCGTGCTGCGCCAGCAGGAGAAAGAATCTTGCAAATCCGTGATTTGTGCAAAGTTCCTCCGGAAGGTGGTTCCGCTGGCTGAAACTTGCTCCGTTCGACCCGTCCTGCACCTGCTGCCTGGCTCGTCAGGATTGAATTTACAAACTTTGCTGCTTCGCTCATGAAATATTCCTCGAGCACTTTAATTCATTAATTGCTTCGCACTGCGGTGGCAGCGATTGTGGTTTTGAGGTGAATAAATTAGTTTTAAAACTAGAATGATTTGCAATCAAATGAATCCCAAAAAAAAATATACAGCAAAACAAAAATACAGCAACAAAAAAATACAAAAATACAAAAATACAAAAATACAAAAATACAAAAATACAAAAATACAAAAATACAAAAATACAAAAATACAAAAATACAAAAATACAAAAATACAAAAATACAAAAATACAAAAATACAAAAATACAAAAATACAAAAATACAAAAATACAAAAATACAAAAATACAAAAATACAAAAATACAAAAATACAAAAATACAAAATACAAAAATACAAAAATACAAAAATACAAAATACAAAAATACAAAAATACAAAAATACAAAATACAAAATACAAAATACAAAAATACAAAAATACAAAATACAAAAATACAAAAATACAAAATACAAAAATACAAAAATACAAAAATACAAAATACAAAAATACAAAAATACAAAATACAAAATACAAAATACAAAATACAAAAATACAAAAATACAAAAATACAAAAATACAAAAAATACAAAAAAATACAAAAATACAAAAATACAAAAATACAAAAATACAAAAATACAAAAATACAAAAATACAAAAATACAAAAATAAAAATACAAAAATACAAAATACAAAATACAAAAATACAAAAATACAAAAATACAAAAATACAAAATACAAAAATACAAAAATACAAAAATACAAAATACAAAATACAAAAATACAAAATACAAAAATACAAAAATACAAAAATACAAAATACAAAATACAAAAATACAAAAATACAAAAATACAAAATACAAAAATACAAAAATACAAAATACAAAATACAAAAATACAAAAATACAAAAATACAAAAATACAAAATACAAAAATACAAAAATACAAAAATACAAAAATACAAAAATACAAAATACAAAATACAAAAATACAAAAATACAAAAATACAAAATACAAAAATACAAAAATACAAAAATACAAAAATACAAAAATACAAAATACAAAAATACAAAAATACAAAATACAAAAATACAAAAATACAAAAATACAAAAATACAAAAATACAAAAATACAAAAATACAAAAATACAAAAATACAAAAATACAAAAATACAAAAATACAAAAATACAAAAATACAAAAATACAAAAATACAAAAATACAAAAATACAAAAATACAAAAATACAAAAATACAAAATACAAAAATACAAAAATACAAAAATACAAAAATACAAAAATACAAAAATACAAAAATACAAAAATACAAAAATACAAAAATACAAAAATACAAAAATACAAAAATACAAAAATACAAAATACAAAAATACAAAAATACAAAAATACAAAAATACAAAAATACAAAAATACAAAAATACAAAATACAAAAATACAAAATACAAAAATACAAAAATACAAAAATACAAAAATACAAAAATACAAAAATACAAAAATACAAAAATACAAAAATACAAAAATACAAAATACAAAAATACAAAAATACAAAAATACAAAAATACAAAAATACAAAAATACAAAAATACAAAAATACAAAAATACAAAAATACAAAAATACAAAATACAAAAATACAAAATACAAAAATACAAAAATACAAAAATACAAAAATACAAAAATACAAAAATACAAAAATACAAAAATACAAAAATACAAAAATACAAAAATACAAAAATACAAAATACAAAAATACAAAAATACAAAATACAAAAATACAAAAATACAAAAATACAAAAATACAAAAATACAAAAATACAAAAATACAAAATACAAAAATACAAAAATACAAAAATACAAAAATACAAAATACAAAAATACAAAAATACAAAAATACAAAAATACAAAAATACAAAATACAAAAATACAAAAATACAAAAATACAAAATAAAAATACAAAATACAAAAATACAAAAATACAAAAATACAAAAATACAAAAATACAAAAATACAAAATACAAAAATACAAAAATACAAAAATACAAAAATACAAAAATACAAAAATACAAAAATACAAAAATACAAAAATACAAAAATACAAAAATACAAAAATACAAAAATACAAAAATACAAAAATACAAAAATACAAAAATACAAAAATACAAAAATACAAAATACAAAAATACAAAAATACAAAAATACAAAAATACAAAAATACAAAAATACAAAAATACAAAAATACAAAATACAAAAATACAAAAATACAAAAATACAAAAATACAAAAATACAAAAATACAAAAATACAAAAATACAAAAATACAAAATACAAAAATACAAAAATACAAAAATACAAAAATACAAAAATACAAAAATACAAAAATACAAAAATACAAAATACAAAAATACAAAAATACAAAATACAAAAATACAAAAATACAAAAATACAAAAATACAAAAATACAAAATACAAAAATACAAAAATACAAAAATACAAAATACAAAAATACAAAATACAAAAATACAAAAATACAAAAATACAAAAATACAAAAATACAAAATACAAAAATACAAAAATACAAAAATACAAAAATACAAAAATACAAAAATACAAAAATACAAAAATACAAAAATACAAAAATACAAAATACAAAAATACAAAAATACAAAAATACAAAAATACAAAAATACAAAAATACAAAAATACAAAATACAAAAATACAAAAATACAAAAATACAAAAATACAAAAATACAAAAATACAAAAATACAAAAATACAAAAATACAAAAATACAAAAATACAAAATACAAAAATACAAAAAAAAATACAAAAATACAAAAATACAAAAATACAAAAATACAAAAATACAAAAATACAAAAATACAAAAATACAAAAATACAAAAATACAAAATACAAAAATACAAAAATACAAAATACAAAAATACAAAAATACAAAATACAAAAATACAAAAATACAAAAATACAAAAATACAAAAATACAAAATACAAAAATACAAAAATACAAAAATACAAAAATACAAAAATACAAAAATACAAAAATACAAAAATACAAAAATACAAAAATACAAAAATACAAAAATACAAAAATACAAAAATACAAAAATACAAAAATACAAAAATACAAAAATACAAAAATAAAATACAAAAATACAAAAATACAAAAATACAAAAATACAAAAATACAAAAATACAAAAATACAAAAATACAAAAATACAAAAATACAAAAATACAAAAATACAAAAATACAAAAATTAAAAAAAAAAGAAATGAAAAATTATGCCCCAAACTACCAAAACTTTTCGGGACCTTTTCTATGTCCAAAGAAGCTATTTTGGCAGCTGTCTTTCAAAAAGAGTATAAACATATGGGTAATTCTATACCAACTCACACGAAATCGGGAAAAGTTGCCCCGACCCCTCTTTGATTTGCGTGAAACTTTGTCCTAAGGGGTAACTTTTGTCCCTGATCACGAATCCGAGGTCCGTTTTTTGATATCTCGTAACGGAGGGGCGGTACGACCCCTTCAATTTTTGAACACGCGAAAAAAGAGGTGTTTTTCAATAATTTGCAGCTTGAAACTGTGATGAGATAGAAATTTGGTGTCAAAGGGACTTTTCTGTAAAATTAGACGCCCGATTTGATGGCGTACTCAGAATTCCGAAAAAACGAATTTTTCATCGAAAAAAACACTAAAAAACTTTTAAAATTCTCCCATTTTCCGTTACTCGACTGTAAAAAATTTTGGAACATGTCATTTTATGGGAAATTTAATTTTCTTTTCGAATCTTCAAAAGGGTCATTTTTTCATTTAGAACAAAATATTTCATTTTAAAATTTCGTGTTTTTTTCTAACTTTTCTGGGTTATTTTTAGAGTGTAACAATGTTCTACAAAGTTGCCGCTGAGCTATTTACATTTTGAAAAAATGTGATTTTCAGAAATCGAAATTTTATACAAAAAAGTTTTTTTTGTTTACAATTGTAACTTTCGTCTTGCGCGGCCTTAGAGTTACATGCTACCAGGCAAGGGCATCGAAGCATAAAACTCAGTGAAGGTTGTGGGAGGTCCGAATGACTCCCAATTTCTCTCAAGGGTCGGCATGCGCTCATGCTCACGAGGCAGGAAAACACAATGTGTCGCTTCAAGATAAACTCCTCGGTTTATTCTCTGACGTCACTTTATTACACCGGCTTCCTCTTCTACCTGACCTCCTATCCTTTCCCACTATCCCACTTCCTTACAGGCTACCTCCTACCTCGACCTGCTTCTTCCCGGATACCGTGGGTGGATCTTCTGCTGATGTGGGGCCCCTCAGCTACGCCTGCCGCTGCTCTGCTTCCGGATCTCCGGAACCGACCTCCGGCCGTCTCGTTCTGCTGCTCGCTGGCCTGGGGGTGGACGTTGAACTCACCGGCGTCCCGGCGTCGTTGTGGTTGCTGCTGCAGACTTCGCTGTCCCCTTTGTGTGCCTGTCCCTCGCGCCCTCGAGTATGGTGACGGACTCGAGCTTCCACGTCACCGTAGTTCTGTGGGAATTGCCCGGTTTCCGGCGCTGGGTTTGAGTCGTGGGACAGGTGGTTCTCTGGGTGGAACCAGGTGGTTCTCTGGGTGGCTTGTGGTTCGGAGGGTTCCAAAATGGAGGACGCAGACGACCTAGCGATGCCGGCTAGTCGCTGCTCGTCGATACCGCAATTGACGACGGTAGACGGTGACGCTCACGGTCACGGATGTTGGGGTGGAACCACGACCGAACCGGGAAATGTTCCGTAGCGAAGCTACGCGAACTTTAGTTCTAGACTAAGGGGTTCTGGAGTTCCTGGAGTTCTCGCTTCTCCCAGTCTCCTCTGTCCTCCGTGAAGTCCTTTGACCGCTTCCTGGCACTGGCACTTCACAACACTCCGTCGAGCTGTAGTCGAAGCTACGACGGCTTTCGCGACTTGTCGCACTTCAATACACCGGGCAAATGGCCGATGAAAATCCGGCCTCATCCGCGAACCTCTAATCCGGCGAATCTGGAAAACCCGCCCATCATCATCATCAGTTTCGCCACCCCAATGGCCGCCCATTCGTTGATCCTCGGCCCTCTGGTGGTGGCTAGCAGAACTGCTCCTCGTTATAGGCGCTTTAGTACGGAAATGGCTGCGTCCGTACACGGGAGACATAAACCGACTCGTCTCACTATCCACGAACACACGCACTCCCCTGCCTCTGTGTCACCGGAATTCTCCCACAACACACCCACTGGTTACACAATGTATTTTTTATTCAAGACGGACATTCCAATATGACCAAAAAATCAATATTACGCCCATTTGAGATGTTGGATTTGATTCAAAAGATGGCAAAATATGGTTTTCGATAAGATAAGAATTTAAATTTAACATTGTAATCAGCAATTCCTCACGAAAACAACATGATTCGAAAAAAAGTTCTTCGATCGGGCTCGAAATTTTTCTGGGATTCCTTGGCTGAAATAATTAGACCTGTATTTTTTTTGTTTAGCCGTTAGGGTGACCTACACCCTGTTAGGGTGGTCTGAAAAATTGCAATTTTCGTAGATTTTCGCAAAAACCACTTTTTTTCAAAAATCATATCTCCACGCCATTTCATCCGATTTTAGCTGTCCTAGACACAAATGAAAGGCGATTAGTTTGGCTATTTGGAAAAAATAATAAGAAGTTTCAAAAATCTAGCTTAACATTTGAAAAAGTTGCATGAAAACTTAAAATGCTGTTTTGAAGGTCTCGAGACCAAAGAGCCTATATCTGAAAATGTTTTTATCGGATTCCTCGGAAAATTTCACATAATATATCAAAAAATGGTGAAGTTATATTTTCGATACTCCTAGATACGATTTTTTGAAAAAAAAACTGGGTTTTTCGACGCGCCACGCACAAAATGGGTAAATATGACGAAAACGGGAATAATAAGATTTTTTTTCGCTAAAACTGCGATAACTTGGAAATTTCAGCGATGATCTATACATGTTAGGGTACCAAAAGTTGCGTATTTCAATAACAAAAATTTTGGTGAAAAAAGTCGTTTTTTCCCGTTTTCGTCATTTTTACATTTTTGTGCGTGGTGCGTCGAAAACCCCAGTTTATATTTTCAAAAAATCGTATCTCAGAGGTTCGAAAATATAACTTAACCATTTTTTGATATGTTATGTGAAATTTTCCGAGGAATCCGATAAAAATATTTTCAGATATAGGCTCTTTGGTCCCGAGACCTTCAAAACAGCATTTTAAGTTTTCATACGACTTTTTCAAATTTTAAGCTAGATTTTTAAAACTTCTTACTTTTTTTCCAAAAAGCCAAACTGATCACCTTTCTTTTGCGTCTAAGACAGCTAAAATAGGATGAAATGGCGCGGAGATAAGATTTTTTGAAAATAGTGATTTTTGCGAAAATCTACGAAAATTAACATTTTTTTGACCACCCTAACAGGGCGTAGGTCACTCTATTGGTTAAACAAAAAAATACGGGTCTAATTATTTTAGCCATTTTTTTTTCGATTCATGCTTTTTTCGTGGGGAAATGCTGAATAATGCTATACGAAAAGGAAACTGGAATTCTGAAGATAAATGAAACAAATATATAGACTAGAACCATTTTATTTATTATTTCTCATCAACCCCACCGATAAAAACCCAAAGAAATTTTAAAAGTGAGTTTGGCATCGATAAATTTTCACAAACTCGATATAATTTGCAGTGTGGCGAGTTTCCACAAGTGGGTTGGAAAAATTATGCACCCTACCCCACCCTTTGCACCTGTTCCAAGCACCTCATCCAGAGGTGGAAACTTTTTACCCAAACATAACCCAGCATCGCCCGAAACGGTGGAAAAACTTGACTTGATTACGAAAACTCGTGCCCCCCTTTTTCGGGGAAGGCAAATAGGCTCATCTCAAGTACACCAGGAATTAAGATTAATTGCTCACGGTTGAGCGGTCAAATATGGATTGGGCGTGGGGGAGGGGGGAAATTTCTACCGAAACCGATAATTGCTTAAAGTTTGGAGTCAAGTGCGGCAATTTCGCGGATGCCGATGCCAAATTAGCAAACTTTTTTCTTCTTTCCCCCCGCGAGGAGGGGGTTGGCAAAGCAGATTAAAAACAAACTTTTCCACTTGATTACGCGTTTGGTGGGCGATGTATATTTTCACGCTTGGCTCCATTTTCATAATCAGATGGGCTCTCTCTATCTCGCCCCCCTGAGGGGGAGAGAACCTTATCTTTATTATTGTTAACCTATCAAGTTGGTTCGAGCTGGCGGTCGAGCTGGCTGAAGTTGTGGGAAAATGGGGTACACTTTGAACGACCAACTCTTTGGGGGATTCGATGCCGATAATCAATTATGAACTTAGCTGAGCGGAAAGAGATAAAACTTTGTACTCTGTGACAGAGAGAGGATCAAATGTTTATGATATGTCTACAAATATTATAAGACCACACATTTATACAGAATGTTCGCTTATTGTAAACCTTTAATTTGTAATATAAAGCAACCTGGTAAAAATCAAAGATTGACAGATAGGAACCAACGTGACAATTGTATCAGATTGAATGTACAAATTTCTGTCATTGCAGAAAAAATAATACACTACCCCTAACCCAATGAAAGTACTATAAATAAACTTAAGAACATTTATTACACTGATGACGTATAAACTCTTAATTTTGTAAATGGTGGCTAAGTGAAACCGTTCTGTCAATTTTGTGTCATTTGGAAGATTGAACTGCAATTTTTAATTTCTCTTGGAGCTATCGGGGAATTATATATCCATTAAATTTCCCTCCTTCTTTATTTACCGTCAGTTATCGGAAAATTCCTGCAGAGATTTATCTCGTAAAGGAGGCACGATCTGAAATCTATTTCTTCCCGATAGCCACTCGTGTCAAATGACTCGGAATAATTACTGTCTACTGTTTTACCTCCCACCCCTACCACGATTATCTCGAGCGCCCAGAAAGATGGAACTTGCACTTGAATTTATAATCCTCTTCTCTCCTTAGCGACGAGGGAAAAACCTCCAACCCCCAGATAGTGCCCGAAGACATTTGCTTCTGCTTGATCCGATCGAATCCCGCTTGCTCCCCTCCTAGTCTGAGAAAGAAAGCAGCTGAGGCTGGAGGTTGCAATTTTACTTTCAGACGACCCTGAGCAAAACGCACACGGCAAATGCAATGTCACAAATCGATTTTCCCTCTGCCGCCGCCGTGCTGGCCCATCGCTAGCCCAAAGGATTTACATAATTCCCCGCGCATGAAAATCGACTGACTTTAAACGATTGTCTCGACGAACAAATTTGAGAGTTGAAAAATTGGAACAGGCAATTAATTTTTATAAAATCTTGATAAAAATACATTTTTTTCAGGGCCTTAAAATTCAATGATTTCTCAATGAATCTATGTTATTTAAAAAAAACTTGGAGAGCTAAATTTGCTTATCCAAAAGTAAACTTTGAAAAATATTTGCAACAACCTTAGAATGAAAGTCAGTTTTTTCAATTTTCACTCTGGAATGCCGTGGTTCACGGATACATAAAAAAGACAAAAGAGCAACTCTCTACGAAATCGGCCGATTTCGACCATTTTTATTTTTTGTATTTTTTTATTTGACTCTAACTTTGTGATCAACAAAACTAACAAATTGATCAGAAAATTCACTCAAAAGTTACAGCTGTTTGAATATTTACATACCATTTTTGTATGGACAGCAGCCAAAATTGTATGGAGACTTGTATGGGTGAACCAATGACGCAAAATAGCTTATTTGGTCATAGGGAAGGCCCCCACACAGTTTGAGCCAAATCAAAAATACAAATAAAATCCATTTCCGGTTTTGGTAGAGAATTGCTCAAAACTGTTATATTATGAGCGCATAAACTGGAATTGTCAAGCAACGTCGTCGAAAAAGCTAGCCTAAAAATTTGAGCTTATTTGACACCCTTGACCTGAAGTTTTAATGGATGTTTAATCAATTTAAATTAAAACCTTTTTACTTTTTTTACCATTTTGAGAAAGTTTTCCAAATCCAATGCAATTTTCTCATTTTCATATTTACTTCAAGATTTTGATCCGGGGAACAACTTTAAAGAATTTAAAGGTTTTGATCCGAGGAACAACTTTGTAAAACATCGCATAGCGCTAGGAATCGATTCCGAAAAAATACAGAATTATTTGTTGAGTAAATTTTCAAGCACTACAGTAAAAGATACTTGCCTAATTTTTTTTTCCAGTTTTAAACTTAAAATAGAATGAAATTTTAATCAAATTTATAACGCTTCTTCTAGGAAGCTTTCCTCAACCCGATAAAATTTTCTCGTTTTAGAGATTCTGGAAACCTGGGCAGACGGTAATAACAAAATTCATGTCATTTTAATAACAAATACTGTTGAAATAACAGAAATTGTTATGGAATCTTCTTGAAAAATCCATTTTTGCATAAGGGTATGATAACAGTTTATGTTATCATGACAAATTTTGTTATTGGTCTGATACTGGTTGAAATCCAAAACAACTTTGGAATAACATTTCTTGTTATGGAAGAATATCTCCAAATGTTATTGGGATGATCGGATTAGTTGTTAAAATAACAAAAAATAATAACAAAGATTTGTTCGAAGAAAAACTAAAAATGTTATTAGTCTGTTGTTACAATAACAATCCAATAACAAAAAAATCATAACGATGAATAACAAATCTTGCTTTAAATAACATATAATGTTATTGGGCTTGTATTTTCAAATAACAAAAAATGTTATTCCCAGGTTATTTCCGTCTGCTCGGGAACACCTTTGAAGAACATCGCAAAGCGCTAAGAATTGATCCCACAAAGATACTGGCTATTTTTTTTAGCTTGTTTTCAAATTTTACCGAAAAAAGTTAATTCTTAAAAACATCCTGTATCCTGAGGTAATATTACATCATAAAAGAGGTAATAGTAATCCTTCCCAAGTTACACAATTTTTTATATGTTTTAAAAAAGTAACTCTGGAGTTTTTTTTTTAAAAGGACCAATAAACCAAATATTCAGTTTTTGCTTTTTGGGTGTTTTTCAATACCCCTGACTCAAGGCTGTTCTAAAAACACCCAAAAAGCAAAAAACTGGAAATTTGGTTTATTGGACCTTTTCAAAAGAAAACTCCAGAACTTAACTTTTTTTTTATTTCTCTTTGATTCGTCGTATTTGTTTATCCCCGAGCAGACGGAAATAACGTGGGAATAACATTTTTTGTTATTTGAAAATACTAGGCCAATAACATTTTATGTTATTTATAACAAGATTTGTTATTCGCCGTTATGATTTTTTTGTTATTGGATTGTTATTGTAATAACAGACTAATAACATTTTGCGTTATTCTTCGAACAAATCTTTGTTATTCTTTTTTGTTATTTTAACAACTAATCCGATCATCCCAATAACAGTTGGAGTTATTCTTTCATAACAAAAAATGTTATTCCCAAGTTGTTTTGACTTTCAACCAATATCTGACCAATAACAAATTTGGTTATGATAACATAAACTGTTATTAGACACTTATGCAATAATGGATTTTGCAAGAATATTCCATAACATTTTTTGTTATTTTAACAGTATTTGTTATTGAAATGGCATGCATTTTGTTATTACCGTCTGCCCGGGTCACGGGTGACCTTGAACGGCCATTATCAACGACGACTAGCTGTAAAAATCGTAAGATCGCGATAACTCGTGATGGTTACAAGCAAACCCCTTATGTTTATATGTCAAAAAATTTGTATGCTCTTCAGCTTTCTAGAACATTGTTACACTCTAAATAACAACCCTACAAAGCTACAAAAAAAAAACGAAATTGCAAAATAAAAAAATGGTTGAAATAAAAAAGAACCCTTCTGAGATAAGAAAAGTACCGTCAGTTTAGGGTGACTATGGGTTGAAAAACAATACGCATCTTGTAATTTCTTAGTGAAAAATATAATTTAAACAGCATCGAAAGTCTTTTATTGCTGGGTTACTCTTAAATAGTTCACTAACATTTTCCCAAAGTATGGTGAACTCTGCCTTAAATGCTAATCGTTTAAAAAATTACTCAATCTCACCCCTTTCTCATATAATGCTAAGGCCGATGCAAAAATTTAAAAAAGTTTTTGGGTAAAAAAATAAAAAAATAAAAAAATGCAAATAACAAGCCATAATCTTCACATTTAAAGGAAAAAAAGTGTTTTAAAATGCATTTTACACTAGTTCAGTTGTTTTGCAATCATTAGTTTACAAAAAATCTAAGATCTCATAAAAACAAAAATTGTATCGAAAAAAAAATTGTGCATCGAAAATTTTCAAAAAATCTTAAGATTTTTTTAATAAACCCAAACATGCTAAAAATGATTTTAAACGCAGGAAAATGTATTTTAATTTGATTTCAGCTGGTTGCACTTGAATTTTCATTGAAATTTTGAAGTTTATTGTAAAAATATTTTTTTTGCCCCCTGATTTTTCGGGCCAATTTTGAAGGAGGGGGGGTGTGACAAAAACTTTTAAAAATATTTGTACAAGCCTAAAACGATTTTCAAATGTTGATTCTCAAAGATATTGTAAAAACAATTAATCCAACAGTGTTTCTTATTCAAGGGAACCGAATCGATATGCTACGATGTTTAAAGTGGAAATTTTCAAAAATAAAGGTACTTTTCGAGCAATTCAAACAAAAATATGAAAAAAAATTTCAAGAGGTAATTTTTGGACAAATACGTATCTCAACTTAAGATAGCGGCCAAAATGACAGAATTTGTTCTAGGAACGAGATTTTTTCAGCTGAGTCATCTTAAGATGTCTACACAGTTCGATTAATAAGAACCTGAGAAATGGTAAAATCTGTAAAAATCACTTTGGCCCAATCTCACCCCCCAGACCCAATGTCACAGTCGAGTAACGAAAAGTAGCGAAAAATTTAAAACTATTTTTGAGAACTTCGCCTTTTGAAACAAACGAGAAGTTTCATGGCAAGTTTACGGTATTTTCAAAACCAATTGTATTTTTCAGACTCTAAAAAAAATGCTCTCAGATTTCCAAAGCACCATGCTTTAATCAAAAGAAACGCAATTTATCTTGCTCCATCCAGCAATTCGGCGACTTCTTTGCTTCAGGAGATCCGATATGAGCACAAGTATGTGTATGTGTGCATCGTCACTAAACGTGCCCGTGTGTGTGTGTGTGTGCCCTAGGTGAGGGACGATCCCTGATGGTTTGCTCGTGAAATCAAAGCTCAAAGTGCTTCTCCACAGTGCACAGCTCATCTTTTTTAAGCCGAAACACGACACGACAGAGTGTAGTGGCGTACTTTGTGTGCTGGTCTGGTGAGCTTTTCTCTTAACCTTTCCCCAAGGGGAGGAGAGGAAAGTGCATGGAAATTCCCGATATGCTTGCTTCTCAGCTCGTGTCATCTTTATGGCCACCAATCGAGATGGGAGTGCTTTTTTTTGTTTTGAAATAGTCGTAAGAAGCTCAGACTCTATGTTATCGACAATGTTTCTGATGTAGCAAGAGATTTTTTTGAGAAAATTTTGTTTCATATCATGTAATTTACAAAAATATGAACTTTTACATATTTCTATTTTTTAACAGAATTCCCTTCTAATTTCAATCAGAGAAAAATGTTTCCAATTTAGTCATGAATTTCCCAAAAACGCAACACTGTGCAAACAGTTTTTCTCGCTGGTGTCACAAACGTTGAGCACGTTGCATATGGTTGGTGGACGAGCTTCAGTTGCATGTTCTGAGAAATTGATGCACGTGCATACATGGATACGTGGATTAGCGATTGCACGTGGTGGCGGACAAATGATGAGTCCTCGGGAGTTCGATCTGCTGCTCGAAACGCTTGCTGCTGGTTGGAAAATTTGGAATTCAGCTTGCTTTTCAGGTCATCTTCGGGATTAAATCAGATTATCTGGGACGTAGCAGTTTGGGTTATCGGTACTCTTGGGGCAACTACTTTATTAATCTTGGCTGCGGATACGTGATTCTCATCACTCATTTTTACTCAGCTTTAAGAATTTAAGGATTCATCCGCTTTTAAGCATTAAATTTTCCTCTTTCATTACCATTGCGGCTTGTTCATTACCAGCATTAAAGGAAGATTTCCCCCATTTGATATCCCGGTTTTGTTCCCACTCTAGTTCAATTTAAAACCATCGCGCGCAATCCTCCAATTTGCTCAAACGTTCCTCGCTGCTAGAGTCTGGAACATTATTCCGTCTAATTGCTCGTTTAACCTTCTACCCCGCCGGGTTGGCCCGGCCTTGCCTGACATTGCCCGAACGGGAACAGCGACCATCATTGTTTGTCTAGGACCTTTTGGTTCCCCAACTCCCACTCTGGCTGGCCAGTCAGCCAGCTATTCGAGAGATGCTACCAAAAGAAAAGATCTCATTTTAATGGGCTCTCCTCTGCCGGGTTTGCCGTCTTCTTCCACCACGGAACTGTGCGGGAACCAACTGTGGCGCTTAGGATCGAAATAGAACCGACTTTTTCGTTATTTTGCGGCAGGTTAGTGAGGATTTTTGAAATGTTATTCTGTTTAACTTTTTTGTGTGAATAATATATTTAGTTGTATTATTTTGCATTTTTTTTAAATGAAATGCATTATTATAAACTGCCTGTACTTCAATACACAACCCATCAAATCAATAATTATTTAATCATTTGGGATGATAATGGTGAACATTGGTTTTCATTTTCAACTCCGTACAATTTTCGTCAAAAAACTAAATAATCCTGAGTAATTCTTTACCATTTTGTTTTTTTCGGTTATTGAGTTTTAATTCTTTGATTTGGATGAAACTTTGTCCACGTTTTTCCAGTTTTCACATACAAGTCTCCATGTAATTTTGAGGGCTGGTCATAAAAAATGGGTATGGAAATGTATGAAATTCTGTAACTTGAGAAGGCATGTTATGATTGATTTGGTGTCTTCAGCATAGTTGTAGGACTTTTCGGGAAAAAATGATACAAGGAAAAAATCATTTTTTTTATTTATGGTTTTTGATACTGGACATGAAAAGTTGCATTTGGCCATTAACTGAAATTAAGCAGTTAAAACAAATTGCTTATTAGGCAGTAAGTAATAAATAGATTACAGCGATGCAATTTTTTGTGCCGCTGCAAAAATCTGTCTCTGGAAATTTAGAATAACTATTTCGTTATCAATTAGCATTAGCATTAGCATTAGCATTTGGAGGACGCCCCACCACCGGAAGGCTCCACAACGCTTATCCCTCTGTTTGGTCTGGTTGTGTTAGACCCTCATCTGGAACAATAATCCAACATGGGAGATACCATGTCTTCATCTTTTGATGAGTGTGTAATACAGCCCAGGGCATAAGGGGGTCCAGGCCGGGTCCAAGCTATCCTCAGGGATATGAAGGATCGTTAGTAAACACCTATCTAAAGTGCGCAAGGACCCCTACGTCACCTTAGTGGTATAGATGTTTGTAGGGAGGTTTTGGACTCAATGTTAGTAGGAGAGGTAGAACCCTAGGATACACCTCGAAAGGCGCTGCGGGTTGGTTGTAACAGTATTCCTAATTCCAGTCTATGCTCACCAAGTCGCCATGGCCTAGTGGTTAGCATTTTTGCTTACCAATCCAAAGGACGGAGGTTCGAACCCCGCCTTCGACGACTTTGATTTTTCGTTTATATTCAGCATTTCAAGTATTTCTATGTCCTTAACTTTCTCGATGGGAGCAGATGGGAATCGAACCCAGAACCATTCGCTTACAAAGCAAACACTGTAACCATTCAGCCACAGCTGCTCCCAACTATTTCGTTATCAATTAGAGCCCTCAAAAAGGCAGTTTTAATGTTTGCTGTTGAAATTTATTTTGGTTGCATCAGACTTGCAAAAACATTTCCGCATCTTGGAAACTTTCAAGTGATGAGGAAGACGATTGATTTCACCAAGATTTCACCTTGATTCTATTACAGCTCCACTTGCATTCCACCTCCTTAGTTTGACAGGACGTTAGTTATAAAGAATATAATGGAGAAATTTGGACCGGACATTCTAATCGAAAATTTCAACAATCATCTTGCAAAGTTCTTTGTTATACTGGTCATGTGTAACATAACCACCTGCACCTTTTTTGTCTCCGGCATAGTTGTAAGTTATGATTAGGACTTTTCGGGAAAAAGTGATACAAGGAAAAAAATCGATTTTTGAACATTTTTTTTCAGCACATGAAGTCAAATTGTCAAAATAAAAAAAAAATGTAGTTTTTTTTTAATTTTAGAGATTTATTAAAATATTTTAGGGCACAAAAAAGGCATATACTGTGCCATAGTGCCTGATTGTGTAAAATAATTTGGTATCAAATATTCTGTTAGGAAAATTATCTGTTAGTAGACCTTTTCAAAGGTTAGGCTTGATTTTATAATTTTGAAATAATTTTTATTGAAAAATAAGGAAATTTTATAAATTGATTTTTTTCCAAACTTTAAAAATCTGACCAAAGTTTCCGAGATATCGTCAGTTGAATGTTGCAGGCTTATTAGTAGTTCGGCCCAAAATTAAAAAAAATATGCTCAGATCAAAAAGTATACAAAATTTCCCGAAAGAGTACTAAAAGTTGGACCTCCAGCCAACATTTCGTCCCATTTGGTTGAAAACTGGCTTGCCGGTTGCATTAACAAGTTTAATTGGGTTTTAACCCGTAAAAAGTTATTTTTGCACATTTAGGATGAGCAACAGTTTTTGTTTAAGCTCTTTTCAAATGTTATGGTTAATTTCAATGTTAAGAAAGTTATTATGATTATTTTGAAAATACATTAATGACATTTTTTTTCAATTCCATGTCTCATAACGAAAATTTTTGAGATTTCTGTAGGATTAAAATATAGTTGCATACTTTTCACCAGCTCAAAAGTTTCCTTCATTTGCCACCTAAAATATACGAAAAATAAAAAAAATAACAAATTTACATTTCCAAAGATTCCATACAAAAGTGATACGTAAATATTCAAAAACCAGTATCTTTGGAAGGAATTTTGTAATCGATTTAATGTCTTCTGAAAAATATTAATGTTTCTAAGAAAAAACCGTTAATTAATCCACCGGCACCAGCATTCCTCACATTATTATAGTTTTTTTTTTGGTACGCTGTGAAAAAATGGTAATGTAATGGTAATGGTAATGGTGATGTAATATCTTTAAAGTGGTACATCTTTTTTGTCAGAAAAAATTTGTCACTTTGCATCTGAAAATGTGTAATTTTACCAATTTTCTGGTGCAATGTCATTTTTTCAGACAAAATGAAGTAAAATAGCATTATAAAAGTGGTAATATTCAACTATCCAGAACTGCACCTTCCTTACAGTTTGTAAAAAAAGTATTTACACTCCTTGGGTACTATGCACATTTTATGATGAAACATGTAAACAATTTTAAGTTCGTCAGAAACCTAGTACTACGTGTTGATCAAAAACACATGCTGAACATTTTGCTACAAAAATCTCATGAAAAGATGATTTCTATAAAAAGTTATATAACAAATAATATTACAGAAATCAAAAAAGGTGCATAGTTTCTACACCTTTCAAAAAATTAACATAAATAAAGTTATTTGTTGACAAATCACCATAAATACAGTCTCCCAACTCCAAATAGGCATCCTTGACTGATTAAAATAATAATTTGGATTGAATATAAAGTTAACTAACTACTTAGTATAAAATTTTATATAACTCTGGAAATTTTATATGAAACCAATCTAAACTTAATTTTGCATACTTTCAATTTATCTAAATGTCTATATATGACCATAGAATTGCTGAATAAACATTCTGAAGTGGGTATAACACCGTTTTGGGGGCTTTGTATCGATAGAATAGATTTTTCGTTGGAATTTCGTACCAACCCGGAATTACCTCGTCGGAAAATCCGCTGGAATCCGAACCGGTCCACAATTCACAAGTCAACCTTTGTGGCATCGGGAAAGGCATAAAATTTCCGATCTTTTGATATCCATACATTTAGGTTTTCTATAAAACCCACGTTTTTGAATACCTGGGCAAAAAGTATGTTTGTTCCATGAAAACAAAAATTACAAAATTCTATAAATTTTTGGCAGGTTGCTCAAACGAAACCATAACAACGTTGGTTCGCATGATTGTTCCAGAAATAATTTTCATACAAAAATTTGCGGACTGGCTTCAAAAAAGCAAGGGTCCTGATTTTCGGTTCAATGAACAGAAACCACTCACTCATCGCCTATCCATTCGTCGCCTATTCCAACCCGCTAGCATTCATGAGTCTCACAAGCAGCCAGCGAGTGGCCCGAACTGTTCACTCAGCGAACAAATACCTACATCGTGAAAATATTTGCCTACTCCGTCGCTCGACGACACTCACACACTACCATGCTCAGCGAAGAGCCATTCTCACAAAACGCCAGCGCGGCAGTCTTTTTGTTTTCCTGCCCTCAGTTTGCCATCAATTTGATTTTTTCTTGGTGGATGTTTCTTTGAATGGTGTCTATAATGTTATGAAATCAAAATAAATGCACAATTTAATTGATAACATTGATTTTAGGCAACCCAAATCAATGAGTATAACGCAGCGCATCAGAGAAAAAATGTTTTCAGTTCAGAGTGATCGGCGACGTTCGGCCTGCCTGAGTCGTTCGGAGACTGAGCCGATCAGAGAGAGAAGGAGAGTAGAAAAGAGAGTGTTCGGGAGCGAATGGTTTCAAAGTGACAAACAGTAGGAATTCATCAGGGTAGTATCGCGTCGCCTGCTATTTGTGCTCGCGAATGGAGTGGTTGATTTTGAGCAATCTGGACCCTTGCAAAAAAGTATATAATTAATAAAAAAAAAACTTTTGTTAGGGTTGTCAGGTTTTCATTCTTTTGGGCGGGTTGGAAAGGTCTTTGCAAAATGTACAGTTGATTTACAAAAAAGCAAGTGCACCATTTTCGAGATATGCCACTCAGTGCACTGAAACAACAATTATGATGGGGAGTGAGAATACGATATTATTCAAAAGCATGTAAAATTCAGACGGTATATTTGGCTTTTACTCTCAAAAAGGTTGCCTAAACATTTTCTTTAGAATAAATACTTACTTTTTTTGTTTGTTTTTAAGCCCGTTCGTTTAAGTCAAAAAGATGTTTGAAATTGGCAGTATATTTTTTTGGCTAGCACTTGAAAAACCAGATCCCCGATTTCTATTCCCACTATCTCCGCAACTAATGGTCCAATTTTCACGATTGGAAATTAAATTTGTTTGTTTTTTGATATTTTGGAAAAAGCAACATTTTAGAACAAATACTACGCTGGGTAGACAAAATATTCAATATTACACCAAAATAAGTTTCGTTTCGTTTTTCTGGATTGATACCTCACCAGAATAGAGCCCTTAGGACAAAGTTCTTTGTCAATAAGTTAAAACAAAAACTTATGAAATCCGTTTTAGGTTTGGGTGAAAAATGTGGTTCATAATTTGTATGCAATGATGAATTTCTTTTGTGTTTGATTTAATTGCTTCGGATTTTTTTCAATGAGTTTTTCTATTCAAAGTTGCATCTATCAGTTTTTAATTGGACAACTTTTTAAACATTGTTAAATTAAGAATGAACATGTTAATGTTTCAAAACTTTGTTTTCAAATTCTTACCTCCAAATTAAACACCGTTCATAAACCTCACCTTCGCTAAAATAGATTCCAAATGCCTCTCCAGTTAGCGCGTCATATCCATGGAAACGCTTTCGCTAGCTCTCGACTAGATATTTCTTTGATTGTGGCGAACGGTTCTTTCAAGTTCACAAGTCCCTCCGCGGAGAACCAACCAGGTTCGTGAAACAGCAGGGAAAAACGAAATGAAAATGAAATAATTAAATTAAATGCTTAAAGGGTGGAAGTGCCCACCGTTAGGTATCAGGTTTTTCAATGGGGTGCCCCATTAGGTGATCTTTGCAACTCTTTTGACCTGGGCAGAAAAGTCTCCTACATCATTGAGTGCAGAGAGTTTGAACGGCGTAGAGTTTTGAGTGCAGTCAAAGACCTGTCAAAAGCCATTAACTTTGCCGTCATAATTTGTGGGGTTGAAATGTAGCAGGACCATGCTCCGTTTGAATCGTTGCTGAGAACAATTTCTAAGCAAAGTCATTTACCAGAAATGTCAACCACCCGAGAAATCACTTTAAATGTCAGTCATTGACATATGGGACAAATGCGATGTTTGCAGTTGGAAGGTTCAATCCATTACACCCCCATGGTGCGTTGGTAATCTTGATACTAATCAGCTCCGAGTGTGGCTAAGATGGAAATGTGGGTGCTGATTTTGCTCATTTTGCAAAGCTGGGTCAAACCTTACGTTGTGAATGAACTCATTTAACACTGGAACGCCCAACGCATGTCCAACTTACACGGACGCCCAAGCCTCCCAAAAAAGGTGGAACGGTAACTTCAACTCGCTGGTTCTCGGGCATTACTCAACCAATCGGGACGATTCTTGTTTCCAGTGATTTGTTAGGATGTCTAGATGATCCTAGAACTTCGCAAAACTCAATTTGATCTAATCTGTAATTTCTGCGACCGAAAACATCGTTCCAACTTTTTAAAACGACTGCCTCCGCGGAATTTTTGGCAAATTTTTTTTACACGCGAAAAAAAAAGTTGGAACGATGTTTTTGATCGCAAAAATTACAGATTTGATCAAACTAAGTTCTGCAAAGTTTTAGAATCACCTAGACATCCTAACAAATCACTGGAAAGAAAAATCATCTTGATTGGTTGAGTTATGCCCGAGAACCATTGAGTTGAAGTTACCGTTCCAACTTTTTTTAAGCCTTGGGCGTTGAAATGTTAAAAAAGATTGGATAAAGTCAGTGTGTTTTTTTAAATGGATGTTGCTTAAATTCAAATTACTTCAATATTTATTTGTATTCACTTGAAGTTTTTTGATTGAACTCAAACTATTTGTTGAATTAAAATGAACTTTCCAAAGTGTCCCACCAACTGAAGCAGCAATGCTTTAATACAAACCTTCTCCTCCTTCTTTTCAGTACCACCCATGATTTGAATAATCTGTTTCGTTTGTAGCTAGGCAACGCATTAGCTGGAAAAGCGGATTGCCTTTTCCCATAAACTCAGCACTGGTCACATGTGAGCAAACTCACGGAAAATTGTAGCGGGGGAAATCTGAAAGGGCTAGCAAAAAGATTTGCAACCCTTTTCCAGCAAGAGCGGTTTTTGGTCCGTGCAAATCTCTGTCTGGGAAAATTTTCCATGAAACACCATATGGGAACTTTGAGGGGATGTTGAAGCCAGTTGCTGGGCGTTTTTATGGTTTTGAAATGAAACTGAAATATATTTTCTAAATTTGATAAATTGTTTGAAATAATTGAACTTGTTGTTTAGAGTTCCTCACTGAGAAAAGACTATTATCCTGCTCATAAAATGAACATTTTCGAGGAAACTTCTTAGGCCAATTTTTATGTTTAGCTAACTAAGAGCATATTTGTGCATTTTCACAGGTATTGTCAAGTTTTCTCAGTAATCGGGATATCGATATAATACCCCACAATAAATTTTTGAATTTTTTTTTATAATAGATAACTCTTTAGAGCAACTCTCTACGAAATCGGCCGATTTTGACCATTTTTATTTGATATATTTGACATAAACTTTGTGGGGGCCCTTCCTATGACCAAATCGACGTCGTCGTGCTATCATGTCGCAACCGCCATTTTGACGTTCCGAGAAAAACGCGTTTTAATGTTTGACCTTGAATAAACAAAAACGAAAGCACGCAATGTAAACAATAACAAACACGTTTTGTTTGGCTGGCCATTCTTTGCATTGTCCCGAAGTTTGGTTGAAGTTGGTTGCTGGAGTCTCGAATTATAATTAAAAATGTTTACGGTAGTCTAACTTGTACGTGCGTCAAACGCGTTCTGACCTGAAATCCCTTTGCCCTTTGTCGCACTTACATCAATTTTCAGGGAGTGACAAGATAGCACGACAGGATTGAAACTTCTTTTATATGTAGAGTGACAAAAATTTTCGGAGCTTTTTTGGTTTTCGTTGAATATCTCAGGATTGAAATCGAATTTTGGGGATCTGTTAAGGTCAAAAGATCAGGCATTGTGAGCTGCACAAAATGGCGTTCTTAACTCAATTTGGCCCAAAATGCACGTACGACAAGTTAGCACGATGGCGACGAAATAAGCTATTTTGCGTCATTGGTTCATCCATACAAGTCTCCATACAATTTTGGCTGCTGTCCATACAAAAATGGTATGTAAATATTCAAACAGCTGTAACTTTTGAGTGAATTTTCTGTTCAATTTGGTGTCTTCGGAAAAGTTGTAGGTATTGTTGAGGACTTTTGAGAAAAAAACAGGTACACGGAAAAAAATTGCAGATTTTTTTATCAACTTTTTTTTCAATAAAACTAAATTTCCCAAAATATGTATTTTTTGATTTTCGAGATTTTTTATATGTTTTAGGAGACAAAAATCCGCAACTTTGCTGAAAAAGAAACACGAAAATTGAAGTTTTCTTAATCTAACCAAAATAGGTCCAATCTTCAATGTCTCTTAGACAATTTTGTAGCAAATTTTCTGAACTTTTTAAAACAGATATTTTTAGAAATGGTCACTCATGGTCACAATTTTTAAAAATTGAAAAACTTCCGTCGGACGGGGAAGTAAATGTTGGCCCCGGTTTAACCTAAAAAGGGTTAGGTCGTTAGCTCAATCCAGGAGTAAGAGTCGTCTCACTGGGTCCGGCCTCGGTGGAGTCGCTGGTAGGTAGTTGGACTAACAATCCAAAGGTCGTCAGTTCGAATCCCGGGGTGGATGGAAGCTTAGGTGTAAAAAGAGGTTTGCAATTGCCTTAACAATCAAGCCTTCGGATATCTAGTTTCATGTACGAAACTTGCAATCGAGAACGCCAAGGCAATGCTGTAGAGCGAAGAATTTGATTTTGATTATTGTGAATTTAAATATCTTGAAGCTTTGTGGACATCAAATGCTTCTTTTATTTGTGTATGCTAACTAAATTGTCACATTTCAAAACAAATTTAGTTTTAAAAATATGATTGACCTAGACATCATCAACATCGAAAGTCAAAAAGCTTGAGCTTGAATGGAAAGACTCTGAAAAATCACAAGCACAGTGCTTCACCAGGAAATCTTTCGAAAGCAAAATAAAATAAAAATCAAACCGATAAGATTCAATAACGATTCTACTGGATTATCGTCGAAAAGGTTCCACCGTCAAAGATTACCTTTTCTACTCTAGCGAACGGGAGTGGAGAGCGAAAGAAAGCAAATAATAACCGTTTTGTGTGGCGCAAAATTGAATTAAAACTGGATTTGTTCGATTTGCTGATGAGTGCCTAGCTTTGCCTGGGCAAGGCAACATAGAAAAGGTCGAAAAGGTAAGCTTCGATGGAGCTTTTTTTATTCGAGTTCAGCCTTCCACGATACACTTATCTTAACGTAAGGGAAAGGAACTTATCACTGGTATGAAACCATTTTTGTTTGAAAAATAATTTCAAAAGTATGGTGTATAATTTTGAGAATTATAACAAATACAAAACAAAACATAAGTAATCTGATAAAAATAGGTGTTCTCACCCACTTTATGACGATGTGTGCCGGTAAAGAAGTTTTTGGTTGGTTTCCTAGAAATAGTCCACAATCGCGGTGAAGGCTATCATAGGGGAGTGCAGAGTTTTCATGTGTTTCCAGAATTTATTAAGTTATTTTATTTAAAACAATCTTACAACATCCGTAAAAATCAATAATTTTGCGATTAAAACCCTTTCATTAAAATTTGCATTTCATTATGTATCAAAAGCACGAAACATTTTTTTTTCGGTCATGGTTATACCTAAGGCTACCAACTCTTGCTGAGCAAAAATCCGTACACTTTGCCGATATGACACCATGGTATAACAAAAACTGTCAATGAATTATTTATATAAATTAAATTTAATAAATTTGAGAATTAAAAACATAAAACTATGTCGTTTTTACAGCTAACAAATTTCACACGTTGCACGTTTAAAAGTATTCATAAAATAAACCGTGATTTGAATCAAATCGTTATGTTCTTCAATGTTTTTTGTTAAACGTTTTAAAGTTTACAAAATGTCAAGTTTGCCTTTACGAATAATACCGTTCTTAGTGTTTTCACGAACACTTTTTCAGAGTTTTTTTTTTATTGAAAAGGTCCTATAACATGTGAAACACAACAGTTTATAGGACCTTAAAAAAAACTCTAGATTTGTTGATTCACATGTTCAAATGTTTTCACAAGTTTTAGAAAGCCTTTGGAAATGGATAAATATATATAGTAAGGAATTTCTAAAGAACAATTCTAGAGTTTTTTAAAGGTCCTATCAACATATGAAAGACAATAGTTCAAAAACTCTAGAATTATTGATAATCAAGTTTGAATTGAGGAAACCCAGGAAAACTCTCCTTTTAAATCAAACTCACAGAAAAATAAAAATTTCTACACACAAAAAAATATTTCCGAATGTTACATCATTTATGATGTAACACTTTTGCACGTCATTAAACATTTAAATTTAAATGCAATTTGATGTAAATTTGTAACAAATTATACGTAAAAACATGATTTTACGTGTGATTCAACCGTTTACGTCGAATCTTACGTTAACATCAACTGAGTTTACATGTAATTAATTTTTTCCGTGTCAAGTAAATTCACATATTTTTTCTGTGCATTTAACAAAAGCTTCAACCAAATCAAAAAAGCAATTCAATGATTAAAAAGTTGTTAAAATTCCGTACAAATCCGTATTATGCGTAAAATTCCCTACAAAAATTCCGGCCTGTTAAAAATCCGCGAAGAGGTTCGAAAATCCGTATGGTAAGGAAAAAATCCGTACAGTTGGTAGCCTTAGTTATACCGTAGCAATTATGCGAATTTTATTTTAAATAAATGCCATAAAGTTTAATTCCAAAATTGATCTGGCACCAACCCTAAATAGTAGCCACCTTGGCGAACTACGGTGCCATATTTTTGGAAAGGCGATTTTTTTTGTTGTTGCGGCTGCTGTCCAAAGTTGAAAAGTTAATTGAATTATTGACAATCGAATGCGCTTGCTACGATACAGATTTAATCCAATAAAAAGTAGTAGACAAAAATGATGAAAATAAAAGGTAGGATATATCTAACATTTTAAGGTTACCAAATAATAATTTTTCGGATCATTCTTAGGTGTGAAAACTTCGTAAGATGAATTTGAATAATATCGTAATTTAAAAAAAAATGAGATACTCTTTTGAACCACAACCAAAATATTCATTATAGAACAACAGTTACTAAGAGTTCAATTAGTGAGCGTACACAAATACACTTTAATTCAACCAAAAGACCCAATTTAACTTCTTAAAAGTTCATATTATACCGATTACATCACATGCGTCAAAAGTACAGAAGCACAACACTTTAAATCGTCCTTTCCACGTATCACCGCGCTGCAGTAATTCCGCTGAACAAATCTTCCCTTCAACTTTTAGACAGATCAACACACACCCTCACATGATAGATGCCGACTGCCTGCGCCTAAAGGAGCAACCTGGTTCAAAGTTGTAGAGGCCCCACTCCTTCGGAGCACGATCCCGCGCCTAGCAAACCGGAAATTTAATTTCCCGCTCTTTTGAATTTTCGACGGCACGGCCAAAACTTCCCCCGAAAAAAAGATATGCGGCGGTGAACACATCGCACTCCAGTTTCTCAATATGTTGGGGTTTTGCCTTTTGACAAGATGTGTGATACAGTGTGTATTGATTTTTTAAACCATTTGATGTTTAAAAGATGAAAACTCTTATTTGTCTAGTTGATCTTTAATTTTGGATTATTTGTGGGTTTGCGTGATTTTTTTTCTAAATTTTGGACCCTAATCACGAATCCAAGGTCCGTTTTGTAATATCTCGTGACGGTGGGGCGGTACGACCCTAATTTGTAGGCGTACTTACAATTCCAATAAACGCATTTTTCATCAAAAAATTCTAAAATAATTTTTAAACCTTTAAGAAGTTTATGGTCTTTTCATGATCTATGTTCCCAAAAATTATGATATTGATTGATGTTTTGATAAATTTGAAGTGTGTAATGCAATCAAAGGCTCACTGTACCGCATCCTCTCGAGCAGCATCCATGTTCAGGAAATTCGAGCCGATCGCTATCTATATATCAACCCCGGCGGAAGCACCAAACTGCCGAACTCGCTTCTTGAGATGGCTCTTTTGCAGTTCGCAGCAGGTCTTTGAGGTTCAATTTCTTACGTCTGTCGAAAGTTTTTTTTTTCCTCGCTGGAAATACCTCATACACTCAAGTGGAGTTCCAAAACAGGCCTGTAAAACGGTACATCATGGATGCGAGTCGAGTCTGGAGCCAGGGCCAGGATTCCGTCGCAGGCAAGGCAGGATGCCGGCACTTCCTGGATTGGCATGATAGCGCGTTTACAAATGTAACTCTCGCTCGTCGCAATACGGCGTTCTACGGTGGGAGTTGATTCATGGTTGAAGTCGTTGAAATTTTATTTTTTCTGTTTTGATGGATTCTGTGATATTTATGATGTGAAAATTTGCATTATATTTAGAAATATAATTAAATGTTGGCAATACAAAACAAAGCTTAAAATATAAGAAGAGACATTTTCATTTAATTTTTGGGATCAATTTCAACACTGAGTCTCATCCAAACAAGGCTGGAAACATGGTGACAAAAATCATTCAACTCCCCGACTCCGACAGCCATCACCAGTCAGAGTCTGACACAATTTGCAATTTGCAGCACGGCAGAACGGCAAAAGTGTCTCCCAACATACTCCGCCACAAGTACCATTCCCCTTCTCTTCCTGCTGCTGTCTCTCTGCGACAGTGCGGAATGACGAGATGAAAACTCATCCCGGTGTGCGGGATGACGTTACAGGATTTATATTTGAATAAAATTATCTCCGGCCCGGGATCTGTCGCATGTCGGATCGGATGAGCCTACACAAAAAGTCAGTCAAGAGCTTTTGAGAGCGCTGTGCCATTGAGCTGCAGATTATCGAATGGCGAGAAGGTGTGAAAATTGTTTTTTTGTTTCGTCACATCACGTTACGTCGCGCGGGGGAAACACGTTTGACTGACAGCAATCTCTTGTCATCTCGGGAGGACTTTTCCGAGCTATTGCACTCGCAAAACGACTTGGAGAAGAGTGAGCTACTGTTGACTTTGGTTTATTTGAAATTATTTTTCATTTAAATAAACTAAATAAACATTTCTCATCTCTCATCTCTCATCTCTCATCTCTCATCTCTCATCTCTCATCTCTCATCTCTCATCTCTCATCTCTCATCTCTCATCTCTCATCTCTCATCTCTCATCTCTCATCTCTCATCTCTCATCTCTCATCTCTCATCTCTCATCTCTCATCTCTCATCTCTCATCTCTCATCTCTCATCTCTCATCTCTCATCTCTCATCTCTCATCTCTCATCTCTCATCTCTCATCTCTCATCTCTCATCTCTCATCTCTCATCTCTCATCTCTCATCTCTCATCTCTCATCTCTCATCTCTCATCTCTCATCTCTCATATTTCCTTCTGATTTTTAAACTCGACACCGCTCACCTTACCCTAAACTCCAACACGTCCTTCAGTCTTTTCTGCCAGAATGTGAGACAAGGATTTGCTAAATTTAATTTCAAAACATGACTTATAGGTGACGTTGTCGACGCATCTCGCTCGTATATTTCGAGCCCATCTTACGCAATTCGTAATGCCTCCAACCTGGCTCCAACATGAGCCTTCACTCCACTTCCCCCACGATATCGAAATAGAAATTCCACGCACCCCAAAATTACTTTAGTTTTCGCCTC
This sequence comes from Culex quinquefasciatus, assembly GCF_015732765.1. Classification (NCBI taxonomy): domain Eukaryota; kingdom Metazoa; phylum Arthropoda; class Insecta; order Diptera; family Culicidae; genus Culex; species Culex quinquefasciatus. The sequence continues at coordinate 150,617,519 of NC_051863.1, read as the reverse complement.
ACGCACGCACGGTTCGCCGTACGTGAAAATAAAAAATCGAACCGGCTGATTCATCGTTTTTGCCGTCTTCCTGAGCAACTTGAAAAGTAATTTTTCCAATATTAAAAAATTCTATATCAAAAACATTGATTTGTAATTCAAAATAAAGATTCGAAATTAAATTTAAATAAGTATAAACAAATTTTCACCTAATCTTGGGCTTTCCCCAAACTCGGGTATGACCCGATCGACAACAGCAACTTTTGTCGAATCATCCGCTGCGGAAAATTCCTCCGCAAAATTTTCCGGGAAAACCACAATTTGCTCGTGCTTGATTTTGGCCAGGTGAGCAGAAGCGGCGTGCGGTAAACTCTGCTCAGAATGCTGATGTTGATCGCAATTTGCTCGATATTGCACAATTTTCTACGGCCATTCGATCCGGGTTGACTGCAAAACTGTGTTGCGCCCAAATATTTGCTCCCCCTTAAATGCGTGAGTGTTTTTCTAGCAATATTGGAAGAGAATTTCAATTAGGTTGGTGGTTCTGCGTGGGAAAATATTTGCTGGAAATGTTAAATTAAATTTAGAAGCTAATAATTGGTTGCAACAAAATCAACATCAACATCAACATCAACATCGACATCAACATCAACATCAACATCAACATCAACATCAACATCAACATCAACATCAACATCAACATCAACATCAACATCAACATCAACATCAACATCAACATCAACATCAACATCAACATCAACATCAACATCAACATCAACATCAACAATCAACAATCAACAATCAACAATCAACAATCAACAATCAACAATCAACAATCAACAATCAACAATCAACAATCAACAATCAACAATCAACAATCAACAATCAACAATCAACAATCAACAATCAACAATCAACAATCAACAATCAACAATCAACAATCAACAATCAACAATCAACAATCAACAATCAACAATCAACAATCAACAATCAACAATCAACAATCAACAATCAACAATCAACAATCAACAATCAACAATCAACAATCAACAATCAACAATCAACAATCAACAACCAACAACCAACCATCAACAATCAACAATCAACAATCAACAATCAACAATCAACAATCAACAATCAACAATCAACAATCAACAATCAACAATCAACAATCAACAATCAACAATCAACAATCAACAATCAACAATCAACAATCAACAATCAACAATCAACAATCAACAATCAACAATCAACAATCAACAATCAACAATCAACAATCAACAATCAACAATCAACAATCAACAATCAACAATCAACAATCAACAATCAACAATCAACAATCAACAATCAACAATCAACAATCAACAATCAACAATCAACAAACAACAATCAACAATCAACAATCAACAATCAACAATCAACTATCAACAATCATTTTCAGGCAAAAACCTCAACAAATGCCTCGCAAATAACAACAGCCATCAGACACTTTAAAGCACAATCCGATTGTGATTCCCACGTCTAATCCGTGAATTAACCAGAGGGAGATAATTTATGCTAATCGGATGTGTGGGGGAGAAGCCCGTCCAGCAGCCTGGCGTCCGTCACCGCGTTGTCGTTATTATTGTTTCCACGCACAAATGAAGAGAAGGGGGGTGGCTCCAAGTCACCATTGATTGATGTTGAATAGATGTATGCGTAAGTTGAATGGTTACACGACTTTGGTCTTCTATGTGTGAATAACTCTTAGCGAACCGATGTGTTGCGATGATTTTGGCTCATGTTTGATATTGAGTGAATGAGTTTTTGATTTTTTGATTTGTTGATTCGTTAATTTCTTGATTTTTTAATTTGTTAATTTGTTGATTTGTTGATTTGTTGAGTTGTTGAGTTGTTGAGTTGTTGAGTTGTTGAATTGTTGAGTTGTTGAGTTGTTGAGTTGTTGAGTTGTTGAGTTGTCAATTTTTAATTTTACCAGATTTTTGTCCACTAAAGATCGTTAAGAGGATGCAAAAAAGGACATGCTAGAATAATACAACCTTCACTCGACTACGAGGGAAGCAGTGCCACAAATAATCAGCTCACTGAAGCTTATTTGCATAAAAGTACAATCGTTTATGGTCCAGCAAAATGGTTTACCCATGTATGTGGGTGTGTGAGTGAATGTGTTTGAGTGTGTGTGTGTGCATATTTTTATCCTTGCGTGGGTGTATGTCAGGAATGTATCTTTCCACGCTGGACTAATTTCAAACAATAACCCTCCTCTTTTTTCCGCAACTTTCAACCCATTTGCATGCTGCCTGTGTGGTCGTTCGTTGAAGGACGAGGTCCCCTCGGTTTGGCCAGTTTTTGCACACAGGATCCAACGCGGAGTCAGGGGTGAAACGGCTCAGTTAGAGGGGGTATTTAAGAGGATACACTCCGAAGGCAAGCCCCTGAGAGTAACCGTGGCAAAAAATGTGAAGTTGGGATCTAAAAAACGGTTAAATTTGGTAGTTTTGAGCGATAAATGTTAGGTTATATAAATTCTTTTTTTTATAGGTGGATTTGTGTTTCAAATTTTGACATCGTGAATAAATTGATATCCTTCAAATATATAATTAACCCAAAAATAGTTTTAAAAAACCATCATCATTTCGCTATCTATCCTTCTGAGAAAAATTAGAGCAACATTTTAAGCAAAAAAGAAGACACACGCTTGCTCATCACTAGGAACTTGTCCTTTCCACGTCCACCCTTTCCCCAACCAGAGTTATTTGCATTTATGATTAATCGGATGATGGTTTTTGCGCAAAGTATTCCACCCTCGTTCCCTCAACAGATTTGGACGAAAACGTTCTGGCAATCTGAAAACAAAAACGAATTCATATGCCCGGCCAGTGGTGGAGAGCAAAAGCCAAAATAAACACACTGAAGTGGGAGCGAAGGAGCAATATTTAGATTAGAAATAGACTTAACCCAATTTCGGAGGTCAGAATGCTAATTGTGATCAAACAAATCTGATGTCGAGCGATGAGGCCGGTTAGTAGAATTTTCTAGAAAGTGGTAGTTTTTTTTTTTTTTTTGCTGAAGCTAACGAAGCAATCAGGGAGATGCACTTTTCGAGTTCTGCATTTTGTAGAGAAATTGGATTGGAAAGTGTAATAATTTGGTAGATTGTTTTAGGTTTGTGCGAACCAATTTAATTTGAATAGTTATGTTGTTATGCAAATTTAGTTTCAAAAGTTTGCTTTTGAAGTTCTTTTAAAAAAATCGAGCATTTAGCGCAATTTTACATTAAAATATGCCATAAATAAAGACAATTCAAATTAACTGTAACTGCCACATTCAAATCGTTGCTAAACTATTCAACATTCCGCATCAATTAAGTCCCGACAGACGCTAAAAGTTAATAATCCCCCCTATGTTATCAACAAACTTTGCCCACATTCACCCAAATGGCGGCTCCTTTCGGCAATCAATTATGAATGCTGGGGACTCATTTTCGGCATTATTGCACGAATCTGGCGCTGAAAACGGTCGCGGAAAAAAGCATTACCATAAAATGACACATTTTCCGGGAAGGAGGGCACTTTCAACCCGCAGAAATTTTCACTCAACCGCGAGACATTAAATCCCGTCAAATTGCATTATCATTACCCGGGAGGTTGATGGTGCGGTCGCAATTTGGCTGGCATTGTTTCAAATGGGGGCTTTCCATCTGGGTTTGCCACCTCTCGCCACCATTCGATGCCATTCCGTGCTGTAATGGTTGAGGGACTTTGTTTGTCCCGGGGTGGGGTAGTCAGATCGGGCAGCTTTGAAAGTCAATCATGTCCCGAAGTTAGTTTGAGCATACACAGAAAAAATATGTAAATTTACACAGCATGTAATTACTGTTTCTTATGTAAACTCACTCAATGTAATGTCGAAATATGATGTAAAAAAAGGTAATGGAAATTACTCCAATGTAAATCTAAATCTAATGTAAATCATGAATCTAATGGAAACGTTGAGCATGGAAACTCAAATCTGATGAACTCCGGCTTCCTGTAAATTCCTATTTAATGTAAATCATATATCCAATGTATTTCTGCCAAACGTTGATTTAAAAACTACCCGAACTAAAAATAGTTATATTTGGTTCTCTTTCTATTGCTCTCATATTTCGCTGGCCAACTGCCTGATTTCGACCTGAACAAGTTGATGCTTTAGCCGCTCGTTTATAAAATGCGAAGATGGCTCAGTCGGCAGCGGGTAGCAGCAGTAACACCGAACAGCCTACCCGTCGTCCGTTCGATTCCAGTCCAGCGTTATTTTACATGGCCGAGAAAGCGTCCCCTACCTGTGTAACAACTTTTTAAAATCCAAATTTCCTTTTGCTGCCCGCTTCAATCATTTTAAAATAAAACATAGGCCACACCCTTTTCCTACTGCAATCCAAGTCGAGCTTCTCATTCCCATTGGTCTATCAGAATTAGTTGATTTGAACTAATGTAAATTCCAAAAGTAATGTAAATTCCAAAACTAATGTAAATTTTCAAATTTAATGTAAATTTCCAATGAATCTAATGTAAATTTCAAATGAACCTAATGTAAATATACATCATTTATCATGATACGTATTGGTACATGATAAATAATGTAAATTTACAGGGATATTTTTTCTGTGTAAATAACCCAAGTAACATTTTTTTCCAGGAGTTCTACAAGAGCTCTTCAAGATAGCTACAGCATAGCAGTTTGGACCGCGGTAGGATAAAATTCTCTTCAAAACTTCTTCAGGAGTTTGGAAGAGTACTTGAAGAGAGTTTTATCCTACCGCGGTCCAAACTGCTATGCTGTAGCTATCTTGAAGAGCTCTTGTAGAACTCCTGGAAAAAAATGTTACTTGGGAAACAAATTTAGATGTGATTTGACAGAACAAGTTAAAAAATACATGAATTTTTAGCACACCAAAACGGTGGTCGCATCGTTTTGCTGCAAATCTGTAAGAAAACTGTACTCATGCATTTTTTTGCGATATAGGGGTATATGACAATTTTGTTCGTTACCGACGGCGGTTTGATTGAAATGTTAATAAAAAAATATAAAGAGCAATTCTCTACGAAATCGGCTGATTTCGACCATTTTTATTTTTTGTATTTTTTGATTTGGCTCAAACTTTGTGGGGGCCTTCCCAATGACCAAATAAGCTATTTTGTGTCATTGGTTTACCCATACAAGTCTCCATACAATTTTGGCTGCTGTCCATACAAAAATGGTATGTAAATATTCAAACAGCTATAACTTTTGAGTGAATTTTCTGATCAATTTGGTGTCTTCGGCAAAGTTGTAGGTATTGTTGAGGACTATTGAGAAAAAAAATAAGTACACGGAAAAAAAATTTGCAGATTTTTTAATCAACTTTTTTTTACTAAAACTCAATTTTCCAAAATACGTAATTTTTGATTTTCGAGATTTTTTGATATGTTTTAGGGGACAAAAATCCGCAACTTTTGAGCTATAGAGAAACATGGTCAAAAATTCTGCCGCCGAGTTATGAATTTTTGAAAAAAATAGTGATTTTTGGAAAAAATCGAAGTTTCATGCAAAAACAAATTTGATGTTATTTTTTAACGCAAAATTGAATTTGCAATCGAAAAGTACTTTACAGATTTTTTGATAAAGAGCTCCGTTTTCAAGATACAACCACCGAAAGTTTGATTTTAGCGAAATATTTGCAGTTTTTCGATTTTTAAAAATTGTTACCATGAGTGACCATTTCTCAAACAATTTTATTTGAAAAGTTCAAAAAATTTGCTATAAAATTGTCTAAGAGACATTGAAGATTGGACCTCGGGTTGCTGAGATAGAGCCGCTTTAAGAAAAAGAAACACGAAAATTGAGGTTTTCTAAGTCTTACCAAAACAACCCACCATTTTCTAATGTCAATATCTCAGCAACTAAAGGTCCTATATTCAATGTTAATACATGAAACATTCGTGATTTTTTCCAATCTTTTCGAAAAAAATATTTTGAAAAAAATTAAATCTAGACTAACATTTTAAATGGGCGTAAAATTCAATGTTTGGCCCTTTTAAAATGTTAGTCTTCATCAATTTTTTTCAAAATATTTTTTTTCGAAAAGATCGGAAAATTTCACGAATGTTTCATGTATTAACATTGGAAATCGGACCATTAGTTGCTGAGATATCGACATTAGAACAACCCGAGGTCCAATCTTCAATGTCTCTTAGACAATTTTATAGCAAATTTTCTGAACTTTTCAAATAAAATTGTTTTAGAAATGGTCATTCATGGTCACTATTTTTAAAAATCGAAAAACTGCAAATATTTCGCTAAAATCAAACTTTCGGTGGCTATATCTTGAAAACGGAGCTCTTTATCAAAAAATCTGTAAAGTACTTTCCGATTGCAAATTCAATTTTGCATTAAAAAATAACATCAAATTTGTTTTTGCATGAAACTTCGATTTTTCTCAAAAATCACTATTTTTTCAAAAATTCATAACTCGGCGGCAGAATTTTTGACCATGTTTCTCTATAGCTCAAAAGTTGCGGATTTTTGTTCCCTAAAACATATCAAAAAATCTCGAAAATAAAAAAATACATATTTTGGGAAATTGAGTTTTAGTGAAAAAAAAGTTGATTAAAAAATCTGCAATTTTTTTTCCGTGTACCTATTTTTTTCTCAATTGTCTTCAACAATACCTACAACTTTGCCGAAGACTCCAAATTGATCAGAAAATTCACTCAAAAGTTATAGCTGTTTGAATATTTACATACCATTTTTGTATGGACAGCAGCCAAAATTGTACACAGAAAAAAATCAGTTCTCGTAATCGTGAATTGAGTTCACGAATGTGAGAACCTCGAAGAAATTTATTCATGAGAATGGTGCATTTGCATCATAAACGTGCTTATATTCCTACGTGGTTCTCGCATTCGTGAATTTAATTCACGATTTCGAGAATTGATTTTTTTCGTGTATGGAGACTTGTATGAGTGAACCAATGACATAAAATAGCTTATTTGGGCATAGAGAAGGCCCCACAAAGTTTGAGCCAAATTAAAAAATACAAATAAAAACCATTTTCGGTTTTGGTAGAGAATTGCTCTAATAAGAATGATAATTGAACCAACAATGCTGATCCGATACGCTACCACCGCGCCAAGAAGTGCTTTATGACATGAGAGGGATAGAGCACAAGACTCATTCTCCGGGCTAGTATAGCTGTGAGAAAATTTTAAAACTTGATTTAATGACGAAATAGATGTTGTGATTCGATTTTGTTTAGTTGCAGGCTTGTAAAACCAGCTTGTACAAACATCCAAAGATTTATAACTTCAACATTTTACGCAGGTGAGGTATAAACTGCAATAAACCGAAATATTGCGTTTCCGGGCACCTCAATCAGCAAAAAACACCTCACAACCACCTCCGGAAACCCGAAATGTCTTCAATGTTCAGGAACCATTTTTCCAAAGCTGATCATATCCTGAAAAATGCTTACTGCAAAATTTGTTATAAAAGTTAACATTTTTGGTAGCAGTTAGTTTTTCACTAAACTAATACTGAACTAAAGTTATTAGCAACCCCCTTATGTTTCTATATATTTATTTTGTAATTGTCTGCTCTACAACTTTGCAGAACATTGTTACACTCTAAAAAATAACCCTGCAATGCTAGAAAAAACACAAAATTCTAAAATGAAAATTTTTGTTTTAAATTAAAAAATGACTTTCCTTTGTACCTTTGTAGATTCGAAAAGTAAATTAAATTTCCTTTAAAATTAAAATTCCGAATATTCCGAAATTTTTCACAAATGCGTAACAGAAAATGGCTGAGTTTTAATACTTTGTTTATGTTTTTCGATGAAAAATACGTTTTTTAGAATTCATTCATTATTATCGCCATCAAATCGGGCGTCAATGTTTACATAAAAGTCCCTTTGAAGCCAAATTTCCAACTCATTACCGTTTGAGGCTGCCAGGTATTCAAAAACATGTATTTTTCACATGTTCAAAAATTGAAGGGGTCGTACCAGCCCTACGTCACGAGATATAAAATAAAAGATCATGATCAGGGGCAAACGTTACCCCTAAAGACAAAGTTTCACGCAAATCGAAGAGGTGTCAGTGCAACTTTTCCCGATTTCGTTTGAGTTGGTAGAGAATTAGCCATGTATGTTTTAACTGTTTTAAGGCAACTTGAGAAGGACGTAGATACTCTTTTTCAAAAATCATTATTTTGATAAAATATTGAAAGTAAAATTATATATGTAGAGTAGAAATTGAAGTTAAAAAGTATTTCGTAATGTTTCGATAAAATGAAAGCTTTTCAAAATATAGGGTAATGTTGAGGTAACGACGTCTTGTTTGTTTTCTCAGTGAATAAAATTCTCTTCAATTACAATTTTTAGACTTTATCAATTTAAAAGATTGTTTAAAAAGTTTTTGAAGGATTTTTTTGGTGCTCTTTTATATTTAACTTCTGTTTGAAAACAAATTAAATCATACAGACTCAAATTTTTATGTCAAACTACGGCAGAATTCTACTGAAATCAGAACAAGTTTTTGCTCGGCAGAAATATATTATATATGAAATATGTCAAATGTAAAATGTGACAGTAAATTTGCCGAAATCCAACATTATTTACAGAAAAAAAATCAGTTGCTCTGTTTTCGGTACAATTCCGCCGAGCTCGAAATAAAAAAAAAGGTGTACCCAGCTTTGGTTATTTGAAAATAAGCATTTTTGGTGTATATAAAAAATGGGTAATTTTTCACCACGTCACAAAGTAATTTTCATTCGTTGATTTTCATGAAACTTTGTCATAAAGGATAATAAATTGTCACTATCTTCAACCTAAATTGGTGAAGAAGCTATGTTATTTGGTTTCAAAGGGGTTTTTTTTTAAATTGAACTCCTGATATGATTGTGGGTCAAAAATTCCGAAAAAGGTGTGAAAAAAAAATAAATAAAAATATTGTTAAAAAACCTATTCAATTTTTACAATGGTAGAATTTGTAATTTCACAAAAAAAAATAATTCCTCAAAAGTCAAATTTGCAATAAAAAAACTTAACAGATTTGATGGAATACAGCCACAAAGTTTGATTTTATCTAAATTTTAATTTATCGAATTTTCGAGGAAGTATGATTGTCCATTTAATTTAATATTTTTTTTGAAGTTGAGAATTTTTTTAGAACCAATATTTCAGGAAAAAATGGTCGTTTTTTCAGTGTTAAAAAATGTCATCGTTTTAAAATTTTCTGATACATAAGATTTTTTCTAAATTTCGAAATCAAGAATATGTAAGTGTAGATTCCAAAATTCAAAAAAAATATTTTTTCGAGGTGACTTGTAGGGTGTCCAATTTTCCCGTGTTCTGAATTTCGTGGGAAACGGGAAAAATATTTATTATATGCCGAGAAAAATCAAGATCAACTATCTTAATTTAACATTTGTCCTGATTTTCCATAGATTCTGGCGAGAAGATATAATTTTTTTTATTTTAAATCATGAATATACGCATAAAATACCCAGTATTTTCAAAAATATATAAAATTAAATGGTAAATATTTAAAGCACTAGGCATGTCACGGATCTATAATCTAAAAATTTAACATTTTTTCCTTACAAGCCAAATTTAGGCTAATACATGCTAAATGAAAATGTCATGATATAAAATTCTTATCGATTACAAAGAATACAACTGTGTGTCTTTTCCACATATCTGAATTTCCGGACCATTTTTTTTCACTTTAGGGAATTCCCGGGACAAAATAAAAAATTCTCGGCATTCCCGGTTTTAGAAAAATTCTGGAAAATAACCAAAAAATTTGACCAATGTTTCATTTGTAATAATTAAATTAAAATGAATTCAACCATTTGTTTCTGCGAATTAAAAAAAAAAATGATTCAACAATTTAAATTCAAAAGGGTGTTACATTGAATCCTTAAAATTTTTGATTTTTTTTCAAAATGGTAATATTTTGAGTGGATACAAAGAGACGAGTTGTTCCTTTTAATTCCGCTATATATTTTAATATCTTGACAGATACGTATTTCGTCTACTACTTGCAGACTTCATCAGTGTTCTGTTCTCGACAGAACACGAGAACAGAACACTGATGAAGTCTGCAAGTAGTAGACGAAATACGTATCTGTCAAGATATTAAAATATATAGCGGAATTAAAAGGAACAACTCGTCTCTTTGTATTCACAGTAATGCATTCTGCTAAAACGCTCAACCAAACCACAATTTTGAGTGGTATTATTGTTTCATTAATTTGATGGGATCAGAAAATTTAACGAAGGTTTTATATTTTAACATTTAAAATTAAAAATGTAGGAGTTTTTGGATCAGACTTAGAAAACTTCAATTTTCTTGATTCGTTGTTTTCATTCAATGTGTTTCAGCAGCTAGAAGTCCAATCCTCAATGTCTCTTCAACAGTTTTATTTCTTAACTTTTCGAAAAATAAATCGGGAATGGGAAATTGTGGACATAACTTACACTAATTATAAACTAGATTTTTTTCGTTTTAAATTAAACTTTAAGTAGCTACATCCTGAAAACGTTGCACTTCATCATAAAATCGGTTTAGTACTTTTCGTAACATAAAAGCTGAAGTCAAAAAATATTGTTTGATCCAGTCAAATGGCTCAATAGAAAGTGAGCAAGCAAGTTTTTATCATCAGTTTTAAAAAATAAGTTAGGCCGTTGCAAATATTTATCAAGTGGATTCGAAATCAGGTACCAAAATTAACTTTAATTCAACAAAAATTTCCCAATAGGGGTCGAGAAGAATAATCCCTGTTGAAAAAATGTCTAAAAATTTGTAAAAAAATAACATTTTTAACCAGATGGCTAAATTTAACTTGGGACAGCATTGCCATGATCCAACTCGTTTGCCCTCCCGGTACAGCGTAACTTGAATCAACGCAAATTGTGATTCACATGGTGCCGCGGTATTTGAATTATTGAATTAAATCCTAGCCCAAAAGCAAATGTGTAATTCCACATGCGGTGAATGACGGAGCAGATGGTGGGGGGGAGGTGGTGTGGTGGAGTTTTTGATGAAAATTACTGCTCACGGGCAAATATTTGCGAACGCAATTTCAACACGCTCGCTTTGCTCAACCCCCAACCCTTCTCACGTGGGTAATGAACTGTCACCAAATGTGACAAATTGTAAATGTTGACTCAAAGTGTGAATTAGGGCTCGTTGACACATTCGAGCGGGGCTGGTATTTGCATGAGGTTTTGTGTGTGAATGAAAAAAAATATTGCTCACTTTATTTATGCACAGTACTGAAACACTTCAAACTTTAATTAATTGATAAACGCTCAACTCACTGTGAATGAATAAAATTGTTGATAAAATAACATGATTCAATCATTCTTACTGGAATTATTTACCTTAGCAGACACAGTTGAGGTAATCACAGTTTCACAATTTTGAGACAGTCTTTGAGTATCATTTCGCTTGGATAAAGCTGTGAATGGGCTCAATCCTTTGCCTCAAGCATCATTCGAGGTGGAGTTTTTCCTTTTCATCTTTCTTGAATTTTGATTTTTTTTCCTTTCATACGGAACCAGAATCACCGAGCGCGCGCAATTCATCATCAAATCATCAGCCATCCGTTAATTAAAAAAATCTCCTCCTCCCTCCCTGGGGGAGTCAACTTTTCTTCCCGTAAAGCAAATACAGACTGGCATCGTTCATAAAGAACCTTTCCGTGGAAAAGCTCCACGCCGCAAGAAAATGCAAAACATCTTAGCCAACCAGACTAGACCGGGTTTCTGGAGGGGGAGGTGGGACTTTCATCTTTTCCATCTTTGACGCTTCGTGCCCTCTTGATTAATCCACTTGTGTTGCTTTTACCCGCACTCCAAGAGTGCCATTTTCCACTCCTGCAGGTCGCACCGTCACGGCTGGCGCTGAGGTGGTGGTCTTTAATTTTTTTCTTTGGTGAAGATATCTGTATCGCACAGACTAATTAAATCTTTCATTGCTAACTCTTGCTGGTGAAATAAAAACAAAAAAAAATCTTTCGAATGAATGAAGTTTTGCAAAGAATCAAGGATATAAATTAATGTCTGGGAGATTCAAAGTCCTAATTACCTGATCAACTTGTATCAATCCTAAATTTATTCCAACTGTCACCTTCGAACTTCAAGCTCTCGTCCAACCATTCTCAACTGTCACTTCAACGAATATCCTCCCCTTGATGAATAATGAACAGCTACATTAACCTGGGTTGTGGTTGTGGCCACACTTGACACGGTGATCTTTTCTTGGTCGTCAACGTCGTAGAATCCAGACGTCGAATACCCCGCCAAAATAGACACATCTCTCTCGTTCAGATGGTGTGTGTGACTCCCTGAATTCCGGTGGACCACTAACGAGAACCGACAAGGGAACGAGACTAACGCAAGGACTCTCAAAAAAGGTTCGTTCAACCACTTTACCTCCCCGTTACATAATTGACAGGTAATTTACAATAAATCAAAAAAGCTAATTAAAATTTCAAATTCCTTCCAGGTTGGGTGGAATAATGTCACCGATTACGACGGCGGCGGTTGCCGCAAGCTGACGTGACAGGGAAGACTGGAAGATGTCCTGTCAAACGGAGAGGGAATAGCAAAAGAAAAAAAAGTTCACTGTATTATGGGGTTGTTTTGGAACTCAACTCAACTCAACTCAACTCAATTCAACTCAACTCAACTCAACTCAACTCAACTCAACTCAACTCAACTCAACTCAACTCAACTCAACTCAACTCAACTCAACTCAACTCAACTCAACTCAACTCAACTCAACTCAACTCAACTCAACTCAACTCAACTCAACTCAACTCAACTCAACTCAACTCAGCTCAACTCAACTCAACTCAACTCAACTCAACTCAACTCAACTCAACTCAACTCAGCTCAACTCAACTCAACTCAACTCAACTCCAGCTCAACTCAACTCAACTCAACTCAAGCTCAACTCAACTCAAGCTCAACTCAACTCAACTCAACTCAAGCTCAACTCAACTCAACTCAGCTCAACTCAACTCAGCTCAGCTCAACTCAACTCAACTCAACTCAGCTCAGCTCAACTCAACTCAAGCTCAGCTCAACTCAACTCAACTCAGCTCAACTCAGCTCAAGCTCAGCTCAACTCAACTCAGCTCCAGCTCAACTCAACTCAACTCAGCTCAGCTCAGCTCAAGCTCAACTCAACTCAACTCACTCAGCTCAACTCAACTCAGCTCAGCTCCAGCTCAACTCAACTCAGCTCAACTCAACTCAACTCAACTCCAGCTCAACTCAACTCAGCTCAACTCAGCTCAACTCAACTCAACTCAACTCAACTCAACTCAACTCAACTCAACTCAACTCAACTCAACTCAACTCAACTCAACTCAACTCAACTCAACTCAACGGTCAGAATGAAACCAGAAGCACTGCTTGATAAATTATTCCATCGAAGTATCAGTGACTATTGGTCCGTTTCGGCCGTAGCACTGCGGCGGAACTTCTTCCATGAGAATCACCATTGGCATCAGAGAGATACATATCTGAGTCGATTGACGTGCGGGATAAGCAGCAGATGTCACCAGTGGTTTTACGCCACCCCTTTGCGACAGACTATGACTAGCAAGTCTAAAACCACTTACTGTTTTTTTACATTTCAGTCTTAAATTTTTCTCTTTTCCCATTTTGTGGGCAATTTAATTTTCTTTCAATTTATTAAAATGCTGTTTAATTATTCCATCTTCAACCATTAAGTTGAACTAAAATCTCAGCTCCATAATAGTTAAGCTTTATTGCAACGACCTTTTCCCTCAACCAACAAAGACAGAGTCCATCTCTCATTCTGGCTTAACACCTCGAGCATCCTACCCCCTTCGCAGTTCCATTTAAGGTTCGTCCTGGGCGTGGAGTCTGTTGGTGTGGGGTGGCAGCACCGAACTCATTAGTTTCGCTTCGGTTACGTCCCTTCTGTTGAACGCTTCGGTAAATCACACAACTTTGGCGCAGCGCTCTTTTGTACTCCTCATCAAGCATAACATGGGCCTGGAACTCCTAAAGCGGAGGGGGGTTGGGGGTAGAAGGGAAACGATTGGCTCCACATTGGGTTGAGGCGCTTGGAGCAGTCGAGGCCAACGGAGATGCCCCCAGACCCAATATCATCTCTTCTGATAGTGTTTAGATATTTGAAAATAAAAGTAGTAGTAAAAAAAATCATTTTCGAAAAATACAAATATGGTAGTCGAGAATAAATCTACTTTGAGACACAAATTACGCACTCAACTGTAAGCCCAGAGCACCCTGCACCTCCCCAAGGAGGCAGACCATCAAACCCATTGGCCAAAGAAGACATCCTGACGTCGCTGCTGCTGCTGCCATTTCTTCTTCCATCTGCTGCAGCCAAAAGGGGGTCGGAACCTGGTACGATGTCATCGTCATCCGATCCTGCCCTTCCGTTCAGTACTACCAATAATTCAAATATTTGAGCAAATAAATTTCACAGTCCACATGTCAGGGCACAATAATTAAAGCAGTTAATTTCTTCAACCCCCCAACCCCTCTTACGTTCTGCAGAAAGGGGTTAATCCTTCTTCCAGAACTGTAAGTCCTTCCCGAGGGGACACTTTGAAGTCGGTTCCAGGCTAACCTGGTGGGGGTAAAACGGATGTTATTGTTATGCTAGCAGTGGCTGCTGTTGCTGCATCTTCTGAGGAGCTTTACTTTCCTGCTAGGGTTGACGGCAAGAAACAACCCGGATGATGCCGTTATAGGAAGCAAAGTGCACGGAGCAATTCAAACCCAACCCACCCTAACCCGACCAACCAACTGCTGCCCGTGACAGGTGAACTGTTGTGCGCTGGTTTTGCTAGAGGATAGACTCCCACGGGGGTTGTCGAAAAACTTCAAACAGGAGTCTTGGGAGACAGTGTGCGGTTGAAGTTTGGAGGGTTGAATTCTGAAAAAATCAATTTTGCAAAGTCATGTTATAAGAAAAACATTTATTTTGAAATAAAATAGAGCTGAGCACTTTTTACTGTTCCTTTTTCACTATTCACTTTTTCATTTTTTTATTAATTCACGTTTCACGTTTCACTTTTCACTTTTCACTTTTCATTTTTCACTGTTCACTGTTCACTGTTCACTGTTCACTGTTCACTGTTCACTGTTCACTGTTCACTGTTCACTGTTCACTGTTCACTGTTCACTGTTCACTGTTCACTGTTCACTGTTCACTGTTCACTGTTCACTGTTCACTGTTCACTGTTCACTGTTGACTGTTCACTGTTCACTGTTCACTGTTGACTGTTGACTGTTCACTGTTCACTGTTCACTGTTCACTGTTCACTGTTCACTGTTCACTGTTCACTGTTCACTGTTCACTTTTCACTTTTCACTTTTCACTTTTCACTTTTCACTTGTCACTTTTCACTTTTCACTTTTCACTTTTCACTTTTCACTTTTCACTTTCCACTTTTCACTTTTCACTTTTCACTTTTCACTTTTCACTTTTCACTTTTCACTTTTCACTTTTCACTTTTCACTTTTCACTTTTCACTTTTCACTTTTCACTTTTATTTTTTCACTTTTCACTTTAACTTTTCAGTCTTCAGTTTTCATTTTGCAGTTTTCAGTTTGAAGTTTGGAGTTTGGAGTTTGATGTTTGAAGTTGTCAGTTTTCAGTTTTCAGTTTTCAGTTTTCAGTTTTCAGTTTTCAGTTTTCAGTTTTCAGTTTTCAGTTTTCAGTTTTCAGTTTTCAGTTTTCAGTTTTCAGTTTTCAGTTTTCAGTTTTCAGTTTTCAGCTTTCAGCTTTCAGCTTTCAGCTTTCAGTTTTCAGTTTTCAGTTTTCAGTTTTCAGTTTTCAGTTTTCAGTTTGAAGATTGATGTTTGAAGTTTGAAGTTTGAAGTTTGAAGTTTGAAGTTTGAAGTTTGAAGTTTGAAGTTTGAAGTTTGAAGTTTGAAGTTTGAAGTTTGAAGTTTGAAGTTTGAAGTTTGAAGTTTGAAGTTTGAAGTTTGAAGTTTGAAGTTTGAAGTTTTTTTTTGTAGTTTGAAGTTTGAAGTTTGAAGTTTGAAGTTTGAAGTTTGAAGTTTGAAGTTTGAAGTTTGAAGCCTGAAGTTTGAAGTTTGAAGTTTGAAGCCCAGTTTGAAGTTCAAGTTTGAAGTTTGAAGTTTGAAGTTTGAAGTTTGGTTTGAAGTTTGAAGTTTGAAGTTTGAAGTTTGAAGTTTGAAGTTTGAAGTTTGAAGTTTGAAGTTTGAAGTTTGAAGTTTGAAGTTTGAAGTTTGAAGTTTGAAGTTTGAAGTTTGAAGTTAGAAGTTTGAAGATTGATGTTTGAAGTTTGAAGTTTTCAGTTATCATTAGGTCAACATAAAACAAGGATCACTGTTGTCAACAGCTAAGAAGAAGTTCAACTGCACCTGTCCGTTTCCTGTGGTGGGCTTTGTAAGGGAACAAACTACAAAAAGGGCTCTCACAAGAACGGATTAGGATTAACGCGCAAAGTGGTCCTGCACTTGTGGCACAGCCTCTTCTCGTGCCTAGTTTAAGACGAAAGGACCTCTTCTGCAGAGTAAGAAAGATGTTTGGTCTTAGGAGAGGTTTTGCAAAGAAAATTGAACTTTTCACACAAGAAAAGCTTCGCTAAAGTTTTGATCTGAAGGTGAAAACTCACAAGCTTAGGGGAGAGTGGGGAGACTTGATCCCCTTTTTTTGTATCGCACATAACTTTGTCAATTTCTCACAAAACTATAAACTTTTTGCATGAATTGAAAGCTTAAACATTCATCTATGTTTGGCTAGTAAGGGTATTTCATCAGATTAACTCTTCGAATCATGCCAAGCGTTTTAAAAAAATATTTTAAACCGGCATTTTAAAAATCTTAGGGGTAACTTGATCCCCCTTTCTACATTTTGAAGAAATCTTAAGCAAAATTTTTCTTATTCATCCAAACTTTTAATTGTCTATGAGTTACAGCAATTTCACATAAAACCTGTACGTTTGTGTTCAAAATATAACAAGTTTAGTATGTAAAATATTTAAAAACTTAATATATTATTTTTTAGACCAAAATTAAGCATGTTTACAAAAGCTGGAAATTTTTGTTTACAAAACTTTTGAAAAAAGTTTCTAACTGCAGAAAATTATGTACAACTATACTAAAGGAAACTATGTACGAAAACCCAGCCCAATTAATGAATCTTGAGGCTGATTCCAGTGACTGTAAAAATGCAGGGATCAATTCTCCCTTAACGCACTTTTTTAAACAATTGATTGTAAAAATAGTATGACGATAAATTTAACATCAAATGCGTAAGGGTTTTGGAGTTGATAAGTTTATCAAACAATTCATGTAAATAAAATATTTTTGTGAATAATTTTGAGTGTTTTCTATACATATCAAAACAATGAAAAAAAGATCTCTTGGAAGTTTTTTTGCAGCTCGTTTTAGAAAAATGTGTGTAACTCAATCTAAACATTTTTTTATTTTTTTTCTTTGTTTTCTACAATGAGTTTTAGTGAATTTCGCACAACTTTCTAGAACAAAGCTAATTTCTTTACCCACATGCTGACGAGATACAGGCTTGGGATCAAGTGTCCCCGGGGATCAAGTCTCCCCACTCTCCCCTACATGTTTTGGTAGCCATAATTTATGACTGCTTAGTTTCAGAAAGTGAAGTTTGTTTTTAGTTTTTGCAATAACACCCGTTCCTGTGAACCAACAATAATTGGTTTATTTTAACAACAACAAGAAACGCTGCTAATTCATTTTGATAGCAAAATCATGACAGAATGCTCAGAAGCAGAACTTTCTTCTTTCAAAACCCTTTCAAAAAATTATATTTCTACTGCTGGCTAAACTCGTCGTTTGTCACGCTGAGCTATTGTTTGCCTCCGAGGGCATGAAACGACCACGGGGACATCATCAACATTATGAATTGTGAAAAGGCTCCACTCCGTCATCAGGCCCTATAATGTCACACCCCCCTCGATCGTCGTTGCAGAGTATCGGTGTCGGGAACAAATCACCTCCCGGGGAGAGCTTTATTGGCGAACAAACGGGAATGTCACTTTGATTTTGTGCTGGGTGGGTGGGGGGGAGGGATACGGTAAGGAAAACTAAAGTAGAGTGATGACATTTTAGAGCTTTTTTTCTATTGTTTGAAAACTAAGCATCTATCAGTAATGTTAATGAAAGTGATTTTGCACAAAAAAAAACCCAATAAACCGCAATTAAAAATGATTTCGTTTTTCAGAACAACTTATTATTGAGAACACTTAAATTTAACAAATTAATTTTCCCTACATATTTCACATAATCCTGGAACCCCACCCCAAACCCAAACTGGGATACCAAATCGGATGATGAACAGACGGGCGAACAATTCCGAATGCTTTTGCCAGAGTTGTCCTGTCCACTCACCACCACAAACGGAGCCCGAATTGGCCACAAAGCAGGACACCCACGAGGATACATTTATGTTTTGTCATTTTCCTTTCTCTTTTTTTGCGAATGCTCCCAAAACCGTGGCAGCAGCAAGCTTCCACTTGACTTTTTGCACCAGCACCCTACTCCGCTTCTCCGGGCTCATTGTCAGGATTTTCATTCATGCTGTTACATTTGGTGAATCCCAGGGCTGGACTGGCTGGCTCGGTGGGTGGTGCTGATTCCATCATTGACTGAGAGAAGGGTGGGGGTGCTCGATTGTCCTCTTACATGAGCTGGGCAGATTTTTAGTTTGATTTTTTTTCTGACTGGGCAGGTTTTTTAAGACCACTTGATTAAGTTTTTATCCGTTTTGAGTCTTTCGGTGAAATTTTTACAGTTAAATTCAAAAAAAATAAAAAATAAAAAAATCGTCGAGAAAGGAAGGACTCAAGATAACAGAATTGATTAAATTGTTAAAGAAGTTATGAATATCTTGCTGAGAAAAATATCGATAAATGTAGAGCATAATGAATTTGGGTCATTCTGATGCCCCGACAGCTGTTTGATTTACATGAAACTTTGTATTTAGCTGTAATTTTGGTCCCTGATCAAGAATCTGAGGTCCATTTTTCGATATCTCATGATTTTTGAACATTCGAAAAAGACGTGTTTTTTCAGAATTTGCATCCTGAAATGGTGATGATATGAAAATTTGGTGCCAGTAACGTCATCTCAAGCAAATCGGGACACATGGCGCGTATTGGGGCACGGTTTTAGCCTTGATTTTGATGAACATTTAGATTTTTTGGGTAGTTTCGGTTGAGCAGCATTTCTCTCTTTGATGCGTTTAAATGCTTCAAAAAAGACTGTCCCTAATCAGACTGTTGTCCCAATTCATCCTGATTGATGATATGCAAACATTTGTGAAACATTTTATTTTGAATCAATGATTGAAAATAGACAAGGTTTCTTTTGTTGCAATTTTTTTTAAATATTTTAGTTTTTTTTTAAATAGGTTTGCTGAAATCACGATAAATCGCGATTAGGCTTCGTCCAGAAAGTACGTCACGATAAAATCAGCCAAAATTCCTACCCCCACTCCCTTCGTAACGGTTTTCCTAAAAGTTATTATAAGATGTTATTTTATTTTTTATATATCTATTCAGCAATTCCCCACGAAAACAGCATGATTCGAAAAAAAAAGTTCTCCGATCGGGCTCAAAATTTTTCTGGAGGTTCCTTGGCCGAAATAATTAGACCCGTATTTTTTTGTTTGCCCATTAGGGTGACCTACGCCGTGTTAGGGCGGTCCGAAAAATGGCAATTTTCGTCATTTTTCGCAAAAACCACTTTTTTTCAAAAAATCATATCTCCGCGCCATTTCATCTGATTTAAGCTGTCCTAGACGCAAAAGAAAGGTGAAAGGTGGTACCATAACATGGATATGCCATCGCTGAAATTTTCAATTTATCGCAGTTTCAGTGAAAAAAGTAGATTTTTCTCGTTTTCGTCATTTTCCCATTTTTGCGCGTGGCGCGTTGAAAAACCCATTTTTTATTTTCAAAAAATCGTATCTCAGAGTATTGAAAACATAACTTCACTATTTTTTGATATTTTATGTGAAATTTTTCGAGGAATCCGATAAAAATATGTTCAGACATAGTCCCTT
The DNA here is from genome assembly GCF_015732765.1 of Culex quinquefasciatus. Lineage (NCBI taxonomy): Eukaryota > Metazoa > Arthropoda > Insecta > Diptera > Culicidae > Culex > Culex quinquefasciatus. The sequence continues at coordinate 150,597,435 of NC_051863.1, read as the reverse complement.
TGGTCCCGAGACCTTCAAAACAGCATTTTAATATTTCATACGACCTTTTCAAATGTTTAGGTAGATTTTTGAAACTTCTTACAATTTTTCCCAAATAGTCAAACTAATCACCTTTCTTTTGCGTCTAGAACAGCTAAAATCGGATGAAATGGCGCGGAGATATGATTTTTTGAAAAAAGTGGTTTTTGCGAAAAATGACGAAAATTGCCATTTTCTGGACCACCGTAACACGGCGTAGGTCATTCAATGGGCTAACAAAAAAAATACGGGTCTAATTATTTCGGCCAAGGAACCCCCAGAATAATTTTGAGCCCGATCGGAGAATTTTTTTTCGAATCATGCTGTTTTCGTGGGGAATTGCTGTATTTAGTTATTATATCATATAATTGTATTTTTTATTGTTTATAATATGATATAATATGATATTGGTATTCATTGTTTTGAAGATAGAACGAATATGAAGCTTTGTTTTTTTTCACTGAAAATAATCAATAAATTCGAAAGTTATGTACAGCACTTGAAATTTCCGAAATTAATGTTTTTAGCTCTTGCAAAATGTTGGGCTTATTTTAAAAAAGGAAATCTGAAAGTGCAGAAAAAATCGCAATTCTTTAATTTTTTTTGGATTTGAGGACATTATAAACCAGTATTTTTTCTTCAAAAAAAATGTTAGGTGCTGTATTACAACAACCAGCAGCTCAATTAACTGAAATTGTTGATGATTTTCTCAGATCTTGGAAAAAGTTTATTGTATGTGTGCTTTTCCATCATGAAATATTTTTAAAATTGAAAAAAGAAATCAATAAACATGAAATTGGAGAACTCTTCAAAAAAGTGAAGGCATTTTTAAGTGTCAATTCGATTTGTAGGCAAAGGGTTTTTTTTATTTTTATGACCATATGTTCTAATTTAGCAGAAATCATTTTATTTTTCTTTAAATAAGCAACCCTCAACCAACAATTTTTTAATATGTTTGGGAGTAAAAAAATCGCAACTTTTGAACCATAGAAAACAGGGACAAAAATGTTGAGTTATTATTGTTTAAAATGGTTTTTTTTTTTTTCGAAAAACAATTCAAAGTCAAATTGAAAAGTGTATTTTTCGAGTGATTGTATAGCCTCTCCTCAGTGAGGAAGGCAAAAAATAATTTTCGATCTCGGTTTTAAATGTAAAATAATATTTGCGATCAAAAAGAACTTTACAGATATTTTGCATAAGAGCATCGTCTTCAAGATTAAGCCACTAAAAGTTTAATTTTAACTGAAAAAATCACGTTCTTCGATTTTTTCAAAATAGTATCCATGATTGTCCACTCTTAAAAATATTTTTTTCGAAAATTTCAGCAAATTTCCAATAAAATTGTCAAAGAAACATTGCAAATTGGACGTTTGGTTGATATTATACAGTAAATAAGAGAAAAAGAAACAAGAAAATTTAAGTTTAGGACTTTTAAGATTCATCCAATCATTTCCACATTTTCTAATGCCAATATCTCAGCAACTAATGGTACAATTTTCAATGTAAAAAAAACAATAATGAATAAACCAATGACACAAAATAGCTTCTTTGGTCAATGTTTTTTATTTTTTATTTGGGCCCCACAAAGTTTGAGCCAAATAAAAAATTATAAAAAATAAAATGGTCATAATCGGCCGATATCCTAGGGAATTGCTCGAATTCATATTTTCGGTTCGAGATTTTGCATCATTCTAAACCATAGTTCAAAGATGTCAGTTTTAGGCCCCTTAAACTTAAAAAAAAACAAAAATCAATAAGATTATTGGTTTGACATTAAGAGTTTTTGTAATAAAAGTGGAATCGAAAAATGTGTATTTTTCGACAGTCTTTATCATCATTTGTCCTTAATCTTTGCCGAAGCCGCCAAATCGATAAGGAAATCTCTTCAAAATTGTTTATTTAGCTCATGGGATGCATGGATAAAGTTTTATTCGATTAAAAAAATATGAAGAGAAGTCACTTTGTGCAAATGTAGAAAATTTACAATATTTTTTGAATATCAATTTGAGATTTGACTGAACAAAAACCTTTAAAATGAAAAATTTTTGAAAAAAATATTTACCTTGATATTTGTCCACCCTAGTTTTACCCGCAAAAGTCCAACCTCCCACCACCCACTAGAACCTACCATCACCCACATCCAATAGCCCACTTTATTGTTCCAACACTGTCAGTGCCACACTGGGTAGATCAGGGGTGCTCAAAGTTTTTGGAGGCCAGGCCAAATTTAAAGCTCAACTGAGCTTGCGGGCCAAATATACAAAAAAGGTTGTTAAAAACATGAATTACGTTATTTTAATGTAAAAGATTACATTTCTGTTGTTTAAAAAAAATGTGTATTCAAAATAATAGAAACCACAAAATAACTGGTTTCTATCGGTATTGTTGATTTTGTTGTTTCTGGTTTTGAAAAAAAAAGTTTATAGCTGAATGTACTTGTGCTTTCAAAAAAAAAAAATTAAGTTTTGTTTTTATGTTTCGAAAATGGTGGTGACATTACATGTTGAACAATTCATCCATAAGTTAAGTGTGACTAATGAAAAATCGTTGAGATCCAAAATTTCAACATTCCAATGAAAAAAAACTTTTAGAAAATGATTAACGCTTCCGTATAGTTAACCTGCAATCATTATTTTCAACAAAAAAAAAGCGAAACAACATTTATTTATTTAATCGAAAATTTACAAACATTCAAATTATTTTTAATAAACCCAAACATGCTAAAATGACTTTAAATGCAAAGGAATGCTTATTTAATTAATTTCAGCTAAATGCACTTAAATTTCATTTTTTATGTTTTTTAAAATATATTTTTGCTCCTGGCTTTCGAGCCATTTTTTAAACAATGGTGGAGGGGTGGGTTGATCGACGGAAGCTTTGTTAAATATTTGCTGCAAACTTGATTCTCAGATTTCCACATTTTGTCTGCCTGAATCAGTTGATAGTCAATCAGATTCTAACTGTAATGAGTTCGAATCCCTAAGGAAGTTTGAGGGTCAGTTTATAAAAGGGTCAATATGACTTGCAAATTAATAAAAAAAACTTTTATTTTTGCAACTATTACAGAGTTCTACCTAAGACAAACTTGAACGTTTTTTTTTTTTTATATTTCTAAAAATGTTTGATAAAAGTTTTGACGATATTTACTAGTTTCACTCACATTGAAACTGTGAAATTGTTTTAATTACAAAATATTTGGAACAAATTTTTTCCTTAATAATATAATTATAATCCTAAAGTGAGGATCAAAATATTGATAAATCATAAAGTGTTTTTTATTAATAAAAAAAATAAAAAAGATTAGCATAAAAAATCTTAAAATAAACCTTAATTTTGAAAAACTATAAAATCACTTTACAAGTGGTCAACGGACCATTTTACATGATCATTCAAAATGGGTCCGCGGGCCACAAAAAATCACCTCGCGGGCCACGTTTGGCCCACGGGCC